>NW_028277166.1:8862500-9171250 GCF_051122295.1 Plectrocnemia conspersa | reverse complement strand
GTTTTTTAAAATATAGAATTATATTTTGTCGATTATAATAAAAACAAAGTATCAGTGACGCTGATTTTTCCTTCTCGTTCTTAACTCAACATTAATAGTTATAAAACTGTAACCACAATCTCCGAACCCAATGCTTGAAAATTATTATAATTAAACGCTCGTCGATATTCAATTTCATGCCATTAATGGCCACAAGATAAACTCTCATAAAGTATGGACCGTCTAATTTATGATTTTATGAGTTTTATCGCATTCAGACAAAAAAATCACTATGTGTGTTTTGCGTATGTATTAAACGTTATGGGTTTTGTGAAAACACTGCCATTATCTTAATTTATGACTCGATACATCCATTGAGGAAATATTATCATAAACGTTCAATCTTGCGACGTTATTTTTTATGTTAGCGATTAAAACAAAGCATTAGTATTGTTTTATAATATTTACAAATACCTCTTAGATTATTTAAAATATCAACTCGTTATCAACTACGTATATCATTTATAAGTTGACATTTAAACACGAAAACTATTTTGACAAATGATACAAATTTGACCTATGTCAATGCCTATTTTTATAATTTATTTTTTACACGTCAAGTATATTTTCGATTAATAATTGTACAATCAAATATGATAAAAAATACAGTGTAGTATTATAAACAATTCGACTTAACGCCTTAGGTTGTTCTGCCTTTGTAGTATTAATATATCTAATAAGTTTACTATGTAGTACACGTATGAAATGCATTAAACATATAATAGGTTTTAGTATTAAAGTACATAGCTATTTATTTATTATATGTTCTTTATATTCTTTTATATATGAATGAGTAATAAGATTAATATCGTAAAATATTCTATAATTTAATTTTCAACGTATGATAAATTGTTTGTTATATTATTGAAGATATCTTCTCGATTGTTTCTTTACCGCATCTTTTACTTTTTCTCAAAGTAAATATGAAAATCGCAAACAACTTTTTCTATTTGTATGTATAATATAAAATCTAAAACGGATTAAAAGTTGAATACATTTATGTAGGCATATGCTTGGAAAACTTATAAAATTCCCGCAATATCCGAGCCGAAATTACTTGAAAAGTGTCCGAGAATATGTGTAAGTTTAAGTTTATTTAATGAAACAACTATGAACTTATAGTCTTTGCACGTTTTATGGAACTCCAGGGTACCATAAGCTCTGCAAACTTTCGTCCAAGTTAAACTTGCTAGCAAAAATTAATATTGTAAACGTTTAATGCTGGGTAATTCGCAAACTGATATTTGTGTACCTAAATATATATTTTAAATGTAAAGCGTAAACATTATTTATTGTATATAAAGCATTAAAATAATACAATCTTATTAATGTAACGCAATAAAGAGCTAGTTCAACAAAAATATTGCTTTAATTTAATATAACGCCATAGCCCTGGGTTCAGCAACTACAGTTCACAAGCTAAGATTAGATTTAACATTTTAAAACTATTAAAAAAAATAATGTATGCGCTAAAAAAAATATTTTCGAAAATTCGGGTGCCAAATAATTTTTTAAACTTTCAGAACAATAAATCTAAGAGTACATAGTCTTTCACAAAATATTGTCTTTGAACGACCACTTATGGATGCCTCCAAAATTTTTTTATATCAGGGGCCAGAGCACCACTCATTATTTTTTGTCAGAATCCGAAAAAACCTTATAAGAAAGAAGTGAGTTGAAAATTGTAAATCTGTTTGTTTAAAATGCGACATATTTTTTAAAAAAACATACTATTTTTGTGATTTAGTAATATTATTTTATTTTAAATATTGCACATTGAATATTAATTTTAGAATATCGTAATAATATTTATTTTCAAAAGATTTATCTCTCGTATACTTATTTATTTCTACTCATGTTAAAAGTAACATAAATTAAATTTAAGTTATAAATGTTAACGTAAATATTATTAAATAAAAAATATACGTAAATACTTTGAAGCCCTTTTAGTCTCAGGTGCAATTTTTTTTTTGAATAAATGATCGATTTGCATTTTTAATTAAATTATGTTATACATATGTATGAGTTTCAACTTTTTTGTGTGTTCTCAATTATGTGAGATATTAAAAAGCAATGATTACTTAGTAATTACAACAGTAAATAAAAAAAAATATTTATTTACTTAAAAAAAATTAATATAAATCTAGTTTAATTTCAAAAACACCCGTTAACAGATTTTAATTGTTACTTATTTTAATTAAATCGCCTAGTACATCATTTATATTTAGTTGGTAACTGAAAAAAATTACATTGCATTATTTTCAAATGAAAAGGGTTTCTTTTAAAAAAACCAGATTTTGCACAACTTTTTCAAATATGTTTTTAATTTAAATATAATCATTGAATCTTACTTATTGCAAATATTTAGCACCAATACTTAGTGAAGCATATTCATATTCATATATTTGGGTAAAAATATGTCTGAATGGACATAAATATGTACAATTAGTAGAAAGAAATGATGCAATACCTGATTTTGTTTCCACTTCGCCAGCCATCCCTATTATAAAAATGGCAAATAAAGCAAATGTATTTATTTTATTTTGACACGCCGCTTATTTAACAACTAATAAAACTATGCTCTATTAATTTATAAGCCAATTCCAGAATAAAATATTATCTTTTCTTAGCATATATACTTTCTGATTTACCCTCGTATTATTAGTGTTGACCACACAAATTGGTATCATGTACTAGACGCTACATAGCTTTTCTAGGCTTAGGTGCGATTCTATCCCCTTGCATTCTGCAATGCTGCGTTGGCGTGCAACGTCACTCGGGGATAATTGGATACACAGATGCTTGGGTGATAGTGGCGTGAAGATCAAACGGTGATTACGACGAGGCGTTGCGTTGCGTGGCAACGACACATAACGCCACGAGACGCGACGTGGCAATAGCACACGCAACGCCTATGCACAGATAGATCTATCTGCGATATCTGCGCGCGCGCAATTAACAGCGCGACGATTAAGCGCCAATTAATAAAATAAATAAATCCGATGTGGGAGACAGGGATTGGCACGTAATGAGAAACAAACTTAGCTACTGTGGGATTTAGTTCATTTATAGCGTTTATCAACAGTCTTTGGAATTACTAATTTAAAATATGAACTCAAAGGAAATGTTGTTTAGAACTTTCGGTTAGTTTACGTTGCCATTTATGAGCACATCGTTGGTTTAGCGTTGCTTTTTATATTGCATATTTTGGGATTTTGGGAGCGCTTTGAGGGGGTGTGACTTCGCAGCCAGTAAGCCGCAGGTGAAAACTAGTGAGAATTTTATTAGATTATATTGCAGATTTTGATGGGTGTGATCGTTATTCTCTGAGCGGTGGTAGAGAAGCTGGCGCAGGGATGATGTCCGTGAAAGAGTTCTGGTTGGTGTGGCAGCGATAGTATAGCGGAGAATGATGATACGGTGCTTGTATGGTAGAGTCCCTCTCAGGATGTGCAGACGGACTTACGTATCTTCGAGTGTCTGCCGGAGTGTGCTAGGTGGCTGTCTTATGTATTCAGGCCTGGAAAGACTGCTGACCAATCACAATCATGCAGTGATCAACCAGCTTAACGCTTCACTCGCTTCTTAAAAAACGAAATAAAAGTGACATTTGCTTGATTTATAGATCCAAAAAATAGTGTTTCATAACAAAGAAATATTAGTTCAATGTACCGGAGAATCCCTGCGTGTTATTTATGAGAAAACACTTTAGTTCTAGTCGTAAAAGAGGCTTTGTGTAATTGCATTATTGTTAAATAATCACTTTTGGTTTTCAGGAATAAGGTCCTTTACAAATGTGGCTCAGTCTGGTCCCCACATATAATAATATCAAATCGATATTTATATAATATAAATATTATAACTTTAAGCATATCAGATTTTTGAGTATTTCTTTGAGATTTTGCTGTGAAATGTATTGATAATGCGAATGCAGTAATATGTTCTGTAGATAAAAAGTATATATAAGCTTCATATATAGTGAAAATATAAATATTTACAATAATCTGCAAAATGATTCCAATGCTTTGACACATAAATGTAAAAAAATTTGGTAAACAATAAAAAATATATTTTTATGTTTAAATTTATATAATATTGATTTGATCTGGATTTTAAAACATCATTATTTTTTATCTTAAGAAATCAACGAAATTCTCCCCCATTAATAAAAAGGGTAAGAAAGAACTATTGACCAGTCGCAGTGTTGTCACCCCCTGCTAAATTGTTTGAAATAATTATAAATAAATACATATTTTTTCCTTTTTGGCAAATTTTGACATACCAAAAGTATGGGTTTCATATGTTACCAACCTTATGTTTTGAACCAAAACGTTGACAATATCTCTCGATGCGGGAATTGAAGTAGACGTCGTATTTACAGAGTTTGAAAAGGTCTTTGACAAGGTTTGTCATGGTTTATTAGTTAAAAAAAATGTCGAGCCTCGGCTTATCGGATGATTTAATTCGGTTATTTTCGAGTTATCTGAGCGATCGTTCGTAACTTATAACAGTCGATTGTCGAAAAAATATTTCATCCCTTTAGGGGTACCTCAGGGGTGCAACTTTAACCCTTTACATAATGAGTTAATTTATAAACATTTAATAATTTTACGTATTTTTTCATAATATTTTTTGTTATTTATAAATAATATTATTATTTAATATTGCATTTATAGTAAATCATATAAAAAACTGTGATTCTTAACGTTTTATTGCTTTGATTTATTTTATTACTTTTTTGTATTTTGTTTTAGTCAATTATTTTAACACTTTTCTATTATTAAATTTCGTTTATTTATTTTACATATTTTTTATATATTATTCGGCTTTTGTGCTTTTTTTATATCACTAGAGGCTTTTAATGTTTTTTTATAAAATTAATGTAAAATATTTTTTGTCATGTGATTCGTAGTTTTTAATTTATTGGTATTATTTTGTATAGAAATTATCAACAATAATTTAAATTTAAAAAATACTCTCTAATTATGATGGTTTTTCTTTATTATTTCCTCAGTTATATATGTAAATACATAGCAATTATATTATGTGTAAATATATAAATATGTAGGGTACCTCAAAATAGTGAAAGATCGACCGCCGTACATGTACGGCGATACTAATATTAATTAATATATACAATATATTCGGTATTTCGGCGTTTTTTGTGTTGTAATAATACAATGTATCATGACGCATTTGGGTTACCTGTTAGGTCACAATAGTCTTAATTTAATTTAAATTTAATAATTTAAAATAATTAAAATTTCTATAAAGTAAAAATTAAAACATAAAAAAAATATACAGGAGATTGCAACAATCAATATTAAAAAAATCTTCTATTTATTGAAACATAAAATAGATTTAGATATAAGCAGTTGCGGATAAAATCCTTGTGATCTTGAAGTGATAAATAAAATATAAAATCAATGGAAAATAGTTAACAAGTATTAGGAATGTAATAGCGAAATACAATGCATTTGGAATATATCTGTAAAAAACTTTTTTATACAATACGTATAATGAGCCTTGCTGTAAATAATATTGTGTGGATCATTGCTTATTAAAATACTATTGTAAGAAGCGTCATTTACAATTATGTCTTATGCAAATTTAGCATTACATTAAGTTTGAGAATCCTTAACCTGAGTAACCGGTGCTGGATCGACTTAATCTAATAATGACTCGAAATTCCACAAGCGCCGTACGCCCGGGTGCTGGAAAACACGTCAATTATTTTATTTGCAACAATATTTATGATTATTGTACGACAGTTGCAAACCTTCGAGCCTAAATATTTTTATTGCCAATGCCTCGCAAATTCTCTCTCCCTCTCGCTGACTATTTTATTTTGCATAGCTAGAATTTCTCGCGAGCCGCGCGACGATTATCGAGTTATGTTGTATCGCGCCGTGCGATCGAAATTCGCTAATAAGATGCGAGAACAAAAATACCACGGGTAATTGGATGCTTTAAGGTACGAACAAGCGACTTTGCTCATAAATTGCCGCGATGTTACACTTTGTAGCCGGTGCGAATTAACTGCGAAATCATTTCGCAGTTAAAGAAAAAAATGGGCCGAACCTGTTATGCGAATGCATCATTTAAATTTCTTCAACTCGGACGTGTTGCCAGGAATTTGTCGGTTACATTAATCAATTTATGTTATCGGTGTCCAGTATGTGATTAAAAAATTGCTGTTACAGAAGTTGTTGAAGTAGGTACATATTTTAGGCTTAGAAGAAATTATATTGAAAACCCATTCATGCGTACATTCTTGTTGTTGTAAGATAATATTATTTTACATTGTGGTTTATATAATACACACCTAATTTAGTATATGACCTGATTTAAAATATCAAACTTTAATACGGTTATAATTTTTTTTAATACTGATTTAATAAATAATTTTTTTATTTTTATTAATTAATATTGCTTGAAGTTTATTTATTTATTTAGCTATGATTTAATTTTGCAACCGTGTAATTTACAAGTTTTTGTATTTATCTACAGATTTAATGGATTTTATTCCAGTCCCGCAATTAAGTGATAATCGTAATTTCTTACGAGGACGTGCTTCCGAAGTACACTGCTTCTTACGGTTGAATTAAATACGTTTCAATGTATAATATGAGTTGATTTCTATCAATTGCCATAAACAACTATCAATTTCAAAATTGCACATTTCCTGCCCGTCGTGATCGGAATAATTATAATTATTATCTGGAATCACGTCAAGTTGATATCATTTTTAATTTAATATTCCGTATAGTTTACCGCAGATAGAGCGATTAATTTATTATGCCTTTAATAAACATAGATTAAATAAATATATGTATATAAAATTATAATTAAATATTTGTAGTATAATATGTATATTATATACACATTTATGTGCATGCTGTCGTTCTTGAGCAATTTTATGCAAAGCATAATTAAAACCCATGGGACAAAGGCAAAAAGCGAGGATGTCTGGAAAGATTTTTCTATGAAGTTTCAGTAATTTTAAACCTTTATTGCGATATGTTTAAATCAATATTTAAAAAGTAATTACAATAAATAAATATAATATATTGTATTTTATACATAAATACAATAGTGAACTTATTTTAATTAGTTTTAAATTAATTGTAATAAAAAATACAAATAAATGTAAAAATATTTTATTAATCTTTTGATAGTTAAAAAATAATAGGCATATTTTTTAAAAACATGTTTCTGAGACAATTAGGAAATCCAGTCACTGGAACCGGACGATTAAAAATATCTACAATATTATTACAGGGATAAACATTATTGGATTATTATCAATAATAATTAAAACGGCCTCTGCACAAATTTAAAATGTTCGATACACCTGCACTTATCACATGCGGGATTACTAGATGCTCACAGCTAATAAATATCTATTAACAACATCGGGGATGTAAATAATTTTATAGTCAAAATTGAGCAATTCGCTAATTATTTTCAAAAAAATAAATTATAAAATAAGGCAAAAAATTCATAGTAGTGTCCATGATTCTTAAATATATAGACAGTTTGACTATCCATCATACATTTTGTGAATCGTAATTTTTTTTTATTAAAATAAATAAATATTTAGCGATTATAAACTGTAAGTTTAATCAATTTATTACGCTTGTATTTACGTAGACGCAGTAGTATTGCCGGGACAACACATAATCGTCGCGAAGTAATTAGTTATGTGAATCCTGTTAAAACTAATTTATGTTGCCTTTTAATGCAGATATGCATTTCCGTATCAAAGTAATTAATGGGGACAATACTGCCGACGAATTTTATACACATAAAACAGTTAGCGATTATCAGACCGACATACTCAAAATCCATATGCATTATTCTGACAAAAAGTTAAATAGGATATGTATTAGACTTTAAGGTTTGAGAGCCATAGGAGTGTGACTTCATAGCCAGTGAAATGCTTAGTGCTTATTAGATTATATTACAAATGCAACACCGATAAATGGAGAGGAGTTTTTTCCGAGCGGTGGTGTAGAAGCTGGCGCAGGGATGATGTCCGTGGGAGGTCCTCAAATGTCTTGTAGGTGGCGTGACAGCGACAGTATTCTTCTCTGCTACGGTTGTGCTCGTATAGAGGAGCCACTCTCAGGATGTGAGAGCCCATGACAGTATGTTGCAACGGCCCTCTCCTCATCGGAGTCCAGGCTTAAGTATTCAGAGCTGCAAAGCTTGCTGATGCGATAAGGTATTTGTTTTTGTCCATTGATTATTGATATAAATAAACTATTGTATATGTGTGCGGAATGCAAAATTGTCACCGACAGGATTAAATACTTATATACAAGTGTTTTAACTATCATAAAAAACAGTTAACAAGAAAAGCTCTGAGATTATTAATTTAGCACAGCTTAATATATCTGGTATTTTAAGGTCGACACAAGTAGATAATTTCAGCTCGCATTGTTATTTCCATAATAAACTTTGTAGTTTGTGAATATTCATTATACTGTCTAAGAAAATACGCTATATTACGTATCATGGAATTTTTTTTATCCAAATCCCGTAAGTAAAGTACGTCCTTAATAATAAATAAATAAGTTTGTTTATTAAAATTTTAATTTAATTATTATATCAGAAAATGTTCAGCGCCCCATTTTGTAGTTTTAAAAAAGAGTGTACGGATATACTTTTTTTTCGTAGTTGGTTCGTAATTATGCCCGGCCACACAGTCCTTTCAGGCCGTAGACAATGGAGGGCTTCGTTCGGAATTAGCGAGGCCCAGACGCCTCAAACAGCGAGCAAAAAACTCTCTTCAATGTCCTCTTTGATTCTTTTTCTCTCTCGTCACGAATATCTCTCGTCTTCATGTGAAGTTTTTCAGCTCGGTACATGAACGACTGTCTGAAGGGTTATTCAGATGGGAATACGCCGCTGGGAGACAATGGGGCGAAGGAGGCATTACATGCTCTGATTGAACGAAACGTGAATATAAATAGTACACAATAGAACAGCAATAATATAAAATCATTGTTTATCAATTTCAATGTCTTGGCTTTATGCCCACGTGGGTCACATTGTTTTAAAATTAGATTTGATAATATTAACTATTATTCAGAACTGAAATTTTATGTATGAATCCCAAGATTAATTTTATAAAATTGATTTTTTTATTTATACTATGAGTGAGTTTATGATGTAATTTTAACCGTAATAGTTGATATTCGTCTATCAATATTATGTTGTAAAACAGCAAATGGTGCAGTTTAGTCTCTCGTGTCCTTGCCTTAGCGGTTATTTATCTAGAACGGCAGCAAATTGTAACAAATATATTCACTAATTGATCAGTAGCGGAAATTCTATTTTATAGATTGAAAGGCACTTTACGTTGTCTGAATCAAAAAACAATAATTAAATATTTATAAAGACTCATTTTTTTCTGTTCTTTGTACAGCTTACAAGGCGCTCGTTAAAGTTTTATGTTTTATTACTATTACTTAAAAATTATGTTCGGGGTTTAATGCTGTATTTAATTTGACAATAATTATTGGGTGAATAAGGGCAGATTGTTTTATACATGTACGAAGCGATTAAGTTATTGCTGTTTTATTAAAGTGCAATTTTCGTTGAAATATTAACAATTAAGTCGTTTGCGTGTATAGAGCATGATGATACAATTTTAATGAACTTCTCGCAATGAATTGGTAAAATCATACATACGATTTTTGTGTAGCTGTATAAATATTTAATGATGGTTGAATACATTTGTTGCATATTTTCATACATATGTATGTTATATACATAAATAAATATTTTGTATTGTATATATAAATATATGCATTTGGTTTTGTTTGGTTTCTAATAATAATAATAATACTTTACCTGTTTTACCACAGCATACTAGCTTTTTAACAATTGCTCGTGTAAGTATTAAAGTAATTCTGTACGAGTGATTTTCACCCATCTCTGAAAGTATTACGCATCCATCTTGTCTTGGCCATAGCTTACCTTTCACCCGTTTTAATTAATCTCCGTGATTGACAGCATAATGACGATCCACCCCTCTGTTTTCGCAAATTATATACGCACAACCAAACCTTGCATTAATTTTCCGAAGCAAAGTAACACCTACTTGTCTCCGAAACTCGTCTTGTCCCACTCGTATAAATTCCTGGCAATTAGCGCGTATTAATCAAACAATGATAAATTTGACGTGCATTGTTTCATTTGCGACGCATTAATATACATAATATTTATATACATCTACAGACATATATACATATATATAAACCCACAACAATAACCCGTTACATAGTAGCCAATTGTAGAATTTGCGCGCAAGGCCATAAACGGATTTTGATTTATAGTCGGCTACCGAGAGCGCCCGAGGGTCGCGCCAATAGTTCGACTTCCAGTCCGAGGTACGAAATGTGGAACCATTGTGAAAATGATTTATGATTATTTGTGTAAATATATCGGGTCATCGAGAGTGCAACATGGTAAAAATAAATGAAAAACTTTTGGGCGTTAAAGCAATTTAATATTTATTTATTAAAGATGAACTTGAAGTTTACAATGTATTGGATTGGTTCAAAATATGTAGTATTGTCTTTTGTACTAATCACTTTTAAAAACATTCAGAAAGTATGTAACCTATGGCAATATATCATATAATTTAAAGAGTTGGTAATCTATGATGGGCGATTGTAGAAAAAATATTTCACCCCTTTGGGGGTTCCTCAAAGTTCCTCTTTACGTTATTTATTGATGCAATAAATATAGAAATTTGTTGATATAAAATTTAAATGCATTCGACCTGTTGCGGGCTCCTCTCTACAATAATTTAAATGCTCTTTGTAGATGGGTTTTCGTCAACCGTCTGCCATTAAGTGTCGGAGAATGACTATATCATTTCCTCGATCTCGTTTGCCATCAGATTATTTTTTGATTTTGATGGGAATCTAAAATAGTAAAAATAAATATTTTTACTATTTTAATGATATTAAGCTGATTAAGCTTATATATAATAATCTATTTATAAAGTTACGCAAAAAAATTATACCTAAATCAAAAATCTATTCGATTTTGTTAAAAAAAAAAGAAGGAATATTAAATTATGAATATGTATATATTTTAAACCTATACAAATAAGGCATCTAAAATATATAAGTCGAGATGTTTTCTCCGAACAGTGGTAGAGAAGCTGGCTCAAAGATGTTGTCCGTGGAAGATGCGAGTGTCCATGACCGTTTGTTGTCTGCGGGCGGACGGGCGTCTGCTAGTCTCTTTGGGGTCTGCCAGGTGACTGTGACTGCCCTTGTTTATTAAAGGCTGCAAAGCTTAGTAACTAATCACAATCATGCAGCCAATCACTGTACTCACTTCTTAGAAAAGCGAAATAAGTACACGCCTTTATAAAGTGACATTTGCTTGATTGATATCTCCGAGAACGGAATGTTGTGGTCTTACGGTAATATATTGTTTCTCGTTACCGTTTCATAATAAAGTAATATTCATTCAATGCACCGGATAATACTTGCCTGTTGTTAATGAGTGAACCCTTTAGTTCTAGTCGTAACGAGAGCCTTTGTGTAATCACACTATTGTTAAATAATCACTTTTGTTCACAGTAATTATGCGAGTTTTAAGAAAGAGGTCCCTCACAAACGAGAGCCAGTGTAGTCCTCACAATACTTTTAAAATAAATCAAAATTAGGTTATTTACAAATTGACAATATGAGTCGATTATTCGAATCAATTTCTATTCGATTTAAAAAAATGGAATTCTGGTTGTTTTTTATTTTACTATTCTCATAAAAGAATACTTGAAAATACTTTCATGTCTTAGGAACAGACGACAAGATGTTGATTTATACAGCAAGTTAAAATAATAAATCCAATTAATGTAGTTGTATTGATGACAATTGATATTTCAAAGGACAATGGAAATAAGCTCCTTTGAATTTTTCATCAGCAGACATTTTATTGTAAAATTTTGTATGAAAATCGTAAATATATTTGAGGATAAGTTTTGTTCAGGTATGAACTCATTGAAAATTATGATTTTTGTTCGGTGGTAAAGTAAAGATATTAAGTGTATGTTGAACATAACGATGTCCGATTGATAGGTGTGGCTTTTAGTATGAATATGAATGTTAATACATTAAAATAATCATTAATTAAATAATTAATCATAGAGGATGTCACAAGTTTGATATGTAAAGAAACATCATTTGTACATTATATTTTATTTTTTAGATTAAATTAAGACCATCGTGGCCTAACAGGTTACCCCAATGCGCCACGATGGTCGAAAACAAATTTTAAATTTATAAAACAAAAAAAAACGTATATATACATAAATAGAACAATACTTAAAAATAATAAACATAACAAAAAATTATAAAATATCAAAATTAAATGAAACAAACTGGATCAGCTCCTTGTAGCTAACATTAAACAGGTCAATATGTAATGCAAGCGTATTAAGGAGCCGTATGGCCACAGCTATAGGCGAGTCGGCAAGTGCGGATGTCCTAGCCCTAACTGCCATCAAAAGAGGTCTCGATCGTGATTCTCGAAAATGTTCCGGAACCCAAAACTGGAATTCCTCGAGAATAGCTGGATTGTCGACAGCACCTTTTAGTAGTTTGAAAAAATGCTTAGCGACATACAGCTTTCTGCGAGAATTCAGCGAATCATATCCCAACGCCCCTAAAAGAAAGGCGCTGGGATATAAGTACGGATAATAACCAAATGTCCTTTTGTAAAGGTATCTTAAATACCTTTTTTGAATTTTTTCCACTAAAAGGGAATATTTGGCTATTCGGGGATTCCAAATTATAGATCCCGATTCAAGAATGCTACGAACTAAGGTGTCATAGAGGATGCGAATAACTGACGGATCGTCAAAGTGAAAGGCATTCCTCATAGCAAAGCCGAGCATCTTGGAAGATTTATCACAGACGTCGTGTATGTGTAGAGAGAACCTCCATTTGCTCTCGAAAGTGATTCCGAGATCTTTAATGGAAGTTTCTCTAGTCAAAATGTTACCACCGAGATGGTATAAATAAGCTGATGGCGAACGGGATCGAGAAAATGACACAGTATGGCACTTTCCGACACTAAAGGGCAGACGGTTAACGGAAGCCCATCTCCACAGAGAGTCTAAATCACTTTGTAGAGAGAAGGAGTCCGCAACAGATCGAATGCATTTATATAATTTTAGATCATCTGCGTACAGAAGAAAACTTGAATTTTTAATTGCTGTATTTATGTCATTAATAAATAACACAAAAAGCAGAGGTCCCAGATTGGATCCTTGAGGAGCCCCCGAAGGGGTAAAATATTCCTTTGACAATCGGCCACCATAGGTTACAAACTGTCTACGATTGCTTAAATAACTCGAAAATAACCGAGTTAAATTATCTGAGCAACCGAGGTTCGACAATTTTTTTAATAATAACGTATGACAAACTTTGTCAAAGGCTTTCTCAAAATCTGTATACACGACGTCTACTTGAATTCCGGCATCGAGAGAAGTTGTCACCGTTTTGGTGAACGACAGAAGACGATATAAGCTTTATAGTATAGTTTAAAGGCTTGCACAATCAATTTGTATATATTTCTAGAATTATGTCGTAACTTTTCAGCGTGATTGGATATAAATTACAAATTTATAGTCACACAATAACTCATGAGTAATATTGTTGCAACTTAGTAGCAGTCATGAGGTTTTGGTGTGTAACGCTTTATAGCAAACTCGCGTATCAATATAAAACCGGCAGCTTGTTAAACGGAAACAATCTCGCACCCGTCAAAAAGTCATAAAGACATTTTATTCCCGGCTGTCGTTGTTGCGGGGGCAACTTTCAATTGTTGTCCGTGGGCGACTCACTACTGGGCGTGCAGCCCGCCAGGAATTCGTGATTGACAGCCCCTGCCCATAGTAACTCGGTCGTAAATTGTAATAGATGAATGTTTGATTGCACCTTCGACGCCACACCCGTCGCGAAACCAATTATCTGACGGTCAGATATTCTCCTCTGGGACGTTGGCATTGAGTGACATCGAGAACAAAGTGCATCTCAGATTAATAGTTAAAAAAAAATTTAAATGTATATAATGAGATAGTAAATTATTTTTCGCTCAAATATAATTTTACTGAAACTAGAAAAAATCAGACGATATTGCCTCATATAGACCGATAAATATCTTACCATTTATATAAAAAATATTAGAAAAAGTATTATTAAAAATAAGTGATCTAGTAATAAATGATTTTAATTTCTTACCAAATCAAAAGTTTAGTTGCAAAAATAACATTAATCCTTTTAGCATCAATTATCTAACAAATATTTTTAATGCCTGCTTATCTTTCGGGTACTTTCCCGCTATTTGGAAAACCGCAAAGATCCACCCAATTAGAAAGCCAGGAAAGGATAACACTATCGCAATTAATTATCGTCCAATAAGCTTATTACCGTCATTCAGTAAACTATTTGAAAAAATAATTTTATCACGTTTAAAGGGATCTTTGGGGAATAAAATTATCAATGAACAATTTGGCTTCCGCGAAAACCACTCTACGACTCATCAGCTCAATAGGTTAACAGAGCACATCTCTGCTAATTTTAACATGAAAAAATCAACGGGACTCTTATTGTTAGATGTGGAAAAAGCGTTTGATACTGTGTGGCATGATGGGTTGATTTACAAACTCCACAAATATAAAACCCCTAACTATCTGCTACACTTGTTACGCTCCTACCTTGATCGTCGAAGTTATGTTGTTTCAGTAAATAATGAACAATCGATACCGCGTAATATCCCAGCTGGTGTTCCTCAGGGGAGTTTACTTGGACCGTTCCTTTTCATTTTGTACACAAATGATATACCTATTTTAAAAAATACTTGTCTTTCAATGTATGCCGATGATACGGCAATAATGAGTAGCTCTTACGGTCTTAAGCCTATTTCAATAAAATTGCAAAAATCCTTAACTCTCTTAAGTAATTATTTCAAAAAGTGGAAAATAAAAATAAATCAGGACAAAACGGAGGCTATAATTTTTACAACTCGAAGACAACCTTTGCCCCCGACTATTATAAGCGAGCAGGGAAAGTGTATAGAATGGAAGGCGAGCGTTAAGTACCTCGGAATTCACCTGGACTCCAAGCTTAAATTTAATAAACATATAACCGAACTTAAATCTAAAGGGCTCGCAGCCATTGCGGCGTTAAAACCAATTTTTAATCGAAAAAGTGCGCTAAATACTAAAAATAAAATTCTATTATATAAGCAATTAATTAGACCGGCAATGACTTACGCCTGCCCAGTGTGGAGTAATACGTGTAATACTAACTTCTCTAAGCTACAAGTTGTTCAAAATAAAGCTATAAAAATAATTTATAATACACCTTTTTATACTAACCTCAAAAAACTTCATAATAAATATTTAATTCCAACTATTAAAGAACATGTTCACCACCATACTAATAATTATTATAAAAAAATACCGCGAAATCATACTAACCCGTTAATCTCAAGAATCGGTGATTACGACAAAAACAAACTCAAATTTAAATATAAACACAAAATGCCAAAGCACATCTTGCTCTGACGCATAAATTTTATCTATTAATTTAACAGCTCCAGGTCCACGAGTTTTATATATTTATAATTTAAATTTTTTTTTTTTTTTTTTTGTTAAAGGTGTTTATGTACTTTGACCTAAACTTAACGTATTTTATGTTCTTTTATTATTCTTATTTCTGTAATTCCTCTTAATTTAGCTAATCAATCGTAAATTGTGATAATGGTAATTAACCAGCAACCAATGAAATGTAAATATATATGTTTATAAAAATGTATTATTTAATTATGTAATAAACAAAAATTAAAAAAAAAAAAAAAAACATTAATCCTGAAAAAAATAGCCTTTGTAATAAATATTCCTGCCGTTGATAATACTCACTCGCTTTTCGTTGATGTTGGTTTAATTGCGAACAAAGATATAACATATTTAGATGTTGAGGCCTTTCTCTGGTTAGTTACAAAACCTAAAATTTATTTCTTTAACTATATTTTAATTTTACTGGAAAAATATTCTAGTGTACTAATTAAAGCGTCATCAGTATTATCTTTATTAATTATTCTGAACTATCCAATTAAAAAATGTTTTATTAAATCTTTTTCATTATTCAAAATAGTTTTTACTGACAATATAGGCTTTTGTAAAAAATGTTTTAAATAAATGATCTGTTTATTTCTTCTTTCTAAAATTTATGATTTGAGTGCTACAAAAAATTCTAGTAATAAAGTTGTATTGTTTATTAGAAAGGCTTTTGGGATAATGTTTTTTAAAAGCTAGAAATTCCCAGGTTGTCACGATACAGAATCCCTTATTTGTAGTGTAACTTGATCTTTACCAAGGGTAGATATTTTTCCCTTAACCCGATTAATCACATCCGTTTCAAGATTTTTTAACAGTCTTTAAACCAATGATAGGTTAGAACCAATAGACTGTAAATTTTGTCTTGTCGATAACCTTATTTAATAATAAATAAATATATATTGTGGAAAATTCTAATATATTTTTACTACGAAAGCTAACTACTTAAAAGCAATATATATATAACACAGAAGTTCTAAAAATACTATGTATTACGGCTATATCGTAAATTCAATAAAAAAAGTATTTTATTGTCATTATATACATCTCGTTTGAGATGAAAATATCACTATAGTACATTATTTTATTACGATTTACAATAACCACTTTATGTGGTGTATAAGAGATGTTATGTGCATTTCCAGTAATACATTATTACACAGTTTTTCAATTGGGACCACAAAGATAAAATTCAACACTTTGTGAAAAAAGGTTTTTTAATATTCATTTTTAGATGTATTATTTTACCCTTGTGTTCAGGTGTAATAATTTGTTTTGTATTTACGCGCTTCAAAAAAATAAAATTTCACTTTCTAAACTAGTGTTTTTCAAAGTATGGTCGGCGATTACAATTTTTTCGGAGCTAGTCTATCCCATGGTTGTTCGTGATAAGTAAAATTATGTTTATGTGGAACTTGAGTTTAAATCTAAATTTAAGAAACACTCTTAAATTTTTATCCAAATTTAGGAAAGAATATTATAAGCTAGAAGCGTTTCAAAGGCTGTGGAAGATTTAAGATTATTATTAGAACAATATACTTGATCATGTTTTAATACGAGCTTAAAAGTTAATTCACGTAGTAATGTATTTTATAGTTAAGTCAGAATTTCAAAAATGGATTTAAACTACCATTTAGTTTGAATGCTGCCCTAGATAACTAGTGCGTGAATATTCGCTTTTTTAAGTAGCTTACAATAATATTAGGGGATTAAAATTTTAACTAGAATACATTACTTCTAAAGGAACACAAAATTTTATGGTTAATTTTCTACAATTTAATTGGAATAAAAATAACGAAATATTTGTATTTTATTTTAACCCACTTAAATTGTATAATACATATATGTTTAACTTAAAAAAACTTTAATAACAATATTAGTTTTAATTATGTCATTAATATGTTAGAATGCTATTGCACAAGTATCACACACGATTTAAATGCAATCATTCGAGCACTTCTGCATAATTTATATTATTGTTTGCGTAGGTGTTATCCTCTGGTAAGAATAATTATATTAGCAATTAAAATTACTTCAGATATTCCTTTATGCTTCATGCAAATCTCTTTCCTAAGTCAACTATCACAATTCGCATCACACACACTCAAGTTGCTATAATATAATTGTCAAGGACGAATTATGTATTATTAATGCATGGGTGCTGTTTTTTATGCAACAGTCATACAGTTTGACGTGTTAATAATATGAAAGGCGATGTTTGTATTTGTATAAGTTAATTTAGTCGCATTCGGTTGACTGCATATATTGAATCAATAATATAACGCATATTTTTATTATTAAGGACAACATTATATGCAATAAATAACGATGTACTACACATATGTATGAGTAAAATAAAATATTAAATAATAGAAAACTACGTAAAACAAACGTAGTTTTACTTGTTTAATATTATTCCTGTAGAGTTAAACCACAATTTTGCACGATTAATTTCGAGTTAATTATAAAGGGGATTTCTTAATCAAAATAAAAATCACAACCGA
The DNA here is from genome assembly GCF_051122295.1 of Plectrocnemia conspersa. NCBI lineage: Eukaryota > Metazoa > Arthropoda > Insecta > Trichoptera > Polycentropodidae > Plectrocnemia > Plectrocnemia conspersa. The sequence goes on along the minus strand of NW_028277166.1, from coordinate 9,153,055 downwards.
GTTTTGTAATATCATCTTGCTCAAAGGCTTTTCTTCTTCATTAAACTCGAAGATGTGTTCACAGCTATTACGCTATAACCAAACACAATTTTGATCAAAATTATGTAATCAAGTGATTATTAATGAGTCAGTATTAGACTGATATTTATCTATTTATTGCTGTATTTATGTAAATAAATCAAATACATAATCCCTCTTCTGTTAGTTACTTTCTTTTTGTCGTTTTATAATTTTATATATTATTAGTAAAATCCTAATTAAATCAGATCCATTGAGGATTCCTAGTACAGTTATAATTTAAAAGCATCGGCAAAGCGAATAAATGGGTATTTGTAAGCCGCATTAATATTCTAGAATATTAAGGACTTGTAGAAAAACATGTGCAATTCATATACTTTTTTTTTCACAACAAGTTGTTATAAGTGTGTTTTTTTTACGAGGATAAAAATTGAAAAAACAATGGTTTTTCAATTATTTGCCTAATTTTTATTATAAATCTTACTGTTTTATACATATTACATATGTATATACATCATTATTTTTTAAGAGCGAAAGGAGCAGAGAACGATTGTTGTTAAATGAAAGGGTAGTTGAATTGATGATCGCAATACAATCAAATTTATTCTTGATTTATTATTTTTACATATTAACATCCAAAAAAATAAGAATTCGGGGCTTCCTCGGAGCGATTTGGCATCCGCCGACAAACCGGTACCGATGCATGACTCACGACTCAGGAAATGCACCAATATCTACAACAGGTATACGGATGGAGCGTAATGATCGTAATGATCCCGCTTAATGATCCCGACATCCGCGGGAATTGATTATCGGAAAAAACGACCTGAGGAAATGGGGACGAAACTGCGATTTGTCACACGTGACCGAGAAGACATCATGTGATGGCTCACAAAGGCATGTCCTTTGTGTATGCTATTCTGATGACGCGATTTGTGTTGCAACCACGACTCACAAACGATGTATTGATTCGCGAAAGACAAATGGGTTGCGGTTCGGTGGTTTTCAAGTATTCTAACAATCGATGCAAGTGCTTAGAGTGCGTACATAGATGATGTCAGTTTGTTATGTGATGATTACTCATGCGGGAAAATCCTGTATAATTTCAATAGTTATAAAAAAGATCGTACAAATACACGCATATTATAAAAAAAGCATACAAAACCCACGTTCATATGTACGTAGTAATAAATATTTGTCCGGCGTTTAAAGTGTTATAAAAATAATTAATTTATTAAATTAAATACGTACAATTTTTGTGGGAGTCAAAATTCTTGGGATATGTTAAAATTACCCCACAATTCTCTTCTAAATGCTTTTGCCCCTTTCAAGTTAGAAAAAATAAAAAAATAATATCAGCCGTTGAGAAAGCCTAAATCTGCAAAATAGTAACCTAGAAATATGAGTTTTTTTAATTTTATTTAGCTTGTCGACTATCAGTAGTTATTGTCATGGCTGTTATAAATAACATATTTATAAAAACATAATTTTGCAAAATAAAAATGGTGAAATTGAGCTGTAGATTATGCTGCAGTACATCAAAGAAGAAAATTGTTGCAAATTTGATATTAATTGTAAATACATGATTTTACTTCTCTATATTGGGAGCTTTTATTAAAATTACTATTATAATTAAATACGTATTTAACTCGCATTTATAATCAATATATATATTATTAATATATTCGCATTGTTATTATTATTCTAGCATTAAATTTGCGATGGGCGTTAAACGGTTAGAATCACATACGAGTCAGTTTTACTCGAGTATTTTATGAGGTAGGCGCGAATCGGTTATCTGCAAACGTCGTCGGTATACTGCCAATAATATTATCTTACTAACTTGTAACCCTTTGAGTGCCTGAGTCGGATAAAAAATAATCGTGTTTTAAACAATTTATTCGTGTTTGCTGAACGCCGATATCGGACGCGCTTGTTGAATCGTTTAGCGAACAAGTTTTGCACTTTGTATGCTTGTTTAATATTAAAACCTAAGTTAATTTATATTTTTAACGTATTTTATAATAAGATAACGAATAATAATTATTTCGTAAAGTATTGAAACGACTGAAAAAACTATTTTAGAAGTACATTGGTTTTTACCCATACCTTCAATATTTAATTGATATCCTTACTTGTAATAATTATTTAATAAGATTCAACCCTACTCAATAATATTGATTCATATCACATCACTGCCATTTTGTCATTATCAATCCAGCTATCCGCCATTATTCTCCATTATATGATTTTTAATAGCAGTTTAATAAATCTTCAATTGTATATTGCATACAGAAACGTTCCATTTATTTTTTATATGTATACGCATATGTATTTTATACATTAAGTTCTCTTTCATAAAAAGTGTTCCATTCAATATTGATCTTGCGCCGCATTGACATGATATGATTCATAGATCTTCGTTGTTATTCTACACGAGGCTTAAGCGATAATAAATGAATGAGATAGCAAAAAAATAGCAACTAGATTACGAACAGAACGTGTACTATATAAATATAAAATATAAAAATGAAAACATGTCCGGTTTTAATGAAAACGTTTGCATTATTATGACAGTTATTGCTGGCGTTGAAATAAAAAAATATATAATAACGCATCGCTTAATTTTTTGAGAGAAAAATACAGTCTTAAGACTAGTGGATTCTAAAGAAGAAATGTCGACAATGTCGCGCATTTCCCTAGTGAAAAATACCTAAGGAAAATATGTATATAACGACCACCCTACGATGCGGTAGAATGCCTTTGAAATTGATCTAAATTGGTAATTATAAAATAATCTGACAAATTGCAGTGATTCTTGAGAAGCAGTTAAAAGTATATTATCTAAAAAAAACTATTAGCGGAATTTTAATCAAATTGGATTGTGTCCTAATGTATCCTTTGCTGACTCATTTCATTTAAATGGACTGCAGTTTTTCTGCTGTGATAAAAAGTGGTTCACCGTTTTATTTGTATTAAAAAATGTTTATATTCATTCAATGAGAGACTATAGTACCGCAACGTAGAAATTGTTTTTTTTTTCTTATGAAAAAAAACATGTTAAAAAAGTATTGCATTTGTATTACATAATATTTTAATGTCTCTATATATAGAACAACTTAAGTGACTAAAATTTACTAAAAAAAACTTATTTTTATGCAAAAGCTTTAGTTTTTTAAAGTCATCTTTATTGTAATGTAAATACTGGCTTTAATAGTAATATTGTAACTTTTTAAATATAAATATTTATCAAATTTAATGTTTATGTATGTATATTAAAAGACTTCTAAAATTTTTTTATTTTCTATTAAGATGGGAAAAATATGAAAAAAAAATTTTAATAAAATATTAAGAAATGTTATATTTTTATGGCACCAAAATAATTCAAAATGTGTTACTCCAACGCATTAGTTCAAATAGATTACATCATCTCACAAATATAATGTCTTAAAGATTACAAAAATATACTCGTGATTAAATCATTTTTTTCGCAAGAGTATAGATTTAACATTTATATATTTTTTCAGTAATATCTCTAAAATGTTACTAAAACTGAAAAATAACGTTGTTTTGATATTGTAAGTATAACAAACGAAAACGCAAAATCTTGTCATTTAATTGATTGGTTTAAGTAATTTATTATATTATATATTTTTTAAAGAATATTCAGGCAGGTATCTAAATCAATTTAAATGTGTTTAAGTTAGATTAGTCTAACTAAACCCATGGATCTAGTGAGTCAGTTAATTTTACGTATATTTCCATACTTATTTCTGTTGTTGCTTAGTCATTATTATTTAATATTGCATTAATAGTAAAAAATAATATAAAAGTTAGTGAGTTAGTAGTTAGTATCTGTTTTTGTGGGATTTTTTTTATCAATACAGAGGCTCTCAGTATTTTTTATAATATTAATATACTTTTATTATGTTAATTTATTTCGTACTCTTTAATTTATTGGTATTATTTTGTATAAAATTTGCAAAAAATCAAATTTAAAAACAAATATTATATAATATTTTATATAGTTTTTTTTTTCTTCAGTTATATATGTAAATATATGTCAATTATAATAAATATAAATATTTAACCATCTGGGGTACCGCAAAACAGTGATCGATCGCCGTACATGTACGGCGATACTCCTCAAAAGGTTCAGTAATGACAGAATGACATTTTTCCTTAATATTAATTGATATATACAATATATTCGGTGATGTTCAACTATAATTCTAGAAATTATTTTATATTTCTTTAACACTGCGGTCCTAAAAAAAACTTTACTAAGTACATAGTTAATTTGAAAAATTCTTAGATAAACTGATATTTCTGATTTTTTTTCTTAAATAAAACTATGTGTTGACAAAACTTGAATGATCACAAAATCTCTCAACGTTCTTCCCTGAATACCGATAAATATACAACGAGTAAAAAAATACTATACCTCAAAATTTTGACTAATAATAAAAATGAAAAAAATGTTAAATGCGATTTAACATAGGACTGTAAAGGGTTAAGGATATAATACAAATATTTTTACTGTTATTTTTGATAAAAATTGAGGAGCATTATTAAAAAAAAAATGAATAAGTGTAAGTCAATAAGTCTGTCCTTAAAATTCTCAAATAGTCATACATTTTACTGACATTCAATTTAAATCATTGAAGGGTATTTTCTGTCTCACCATTTTTTTTAAATATACCTAAAGAAACATTTAATATGTAAGACATTGCACCAATTTGTTAAAATATGTTTCAATTATATTGAGAAAAATTTAATATCAGTCTGAATTGTTTCTGTTACTAATATAATTTTCAAATAAAGAAACATTTATCGTTATATTTAAAATAAAAAATATAACCTTTCGCATATGCCTAGTAGAGATTTAATATTATTTACTAAAATTAATATTTATGTATGAATTTATATTTATTTACTACTTGAACGCAAGAAGCTTGATTATAATATACAAAAGGATAGGGTTAAACTGTGAAAATCGTGTCAATGCAATCACTTTCATTATTTTTATTTTTGAGCTGTACTAAATTCGATTGCAGTGAAAATATTTTTTAATATAAAAGCTTCTCTTTTTTTATTTTCATTGCATTTTTGTGCCATTATTGTATTATTATTAACATATTTCAACAGATTAATGATTAGAGAACACGAAATTGATGTTATGGCCATATGGACATACAATCGATAAAAATCTAAATTTCAATGACACAAACGGGATAAGAGATAACTCATAAATGGTTTTTTTAATGAGTTATTTTTAACAATTGCTTTAGAAATTATCAAAAAGACAATGGTTGGGCAAATTGGCATAAAAAAACAAAATTGCAGTACAGTTTAAGGCTTCAATGAAGTCAACAAAAGAACACGGAGAAAAGCATGTCGCTAAAGCTCGATCTAAGATCGAAATGAGTGATTATTATAAAATTACATTTCCTAACAATTATAACAGATCAGGTTTTCCTTATTTATTCTAATCGTATTGACAAGTTTAAAAATTTGAGCAAGCTTTTCTGATTGGATATTTAATATATTAAATTGGCGGAACACTCAAAATTGAACATTAATCACGCAAAAAAGCAAAAATTGCCATAAAAACTTTCTAAGCCCTTTTTATTATTTGTTTATATAATACTTTAGGCATCGCATGGAATAAGCATTTATTGTAATTATCAGATAGTCGCCCCAGTCGTATAGCCTTACATCAAGCTTTTACAAAGGCGATGATTATTTAGAGTTGGAGTTAAACTTTAATGCTATTGACTTTTAATTGGCCTCGATTTCTAGTCATGCAAGGTTTTTTAAAGGACCATTATTAAATATGAGACACTCGTTCACGTCATCAATGGATGATGACAATCAACGACGACTCTAGTACCTACTCTCATATTTAATAGCTAATATTTCAATATTTAAATAATATGAGTCATATTACTTAGTGGTTGTTGTAACGTATTAGTCTAACTCATGTCATGCTATAACAGAATATTTAAAATAAATAAACTTTTTGTTCATTTTAGAATCTCGTTGACATAGAAAAATTGCCTCTGATGTGGCGAGTTTAATATCTAACGACAGTATTTAAAATAAGATTTAGACAAATTAGTTTTTATTTCAATAAAGTATCATTGTGCGTGCCTAACTGATGATGTGATATTATATATAATAAAATATCTCCATTACCATCAAACACAGCTGTGGTATACATTCAACGCCACACAATAAACTGCAGATAAATCTCAATTTATAACAATATTAAACCGCGAATGTGGGTCACCGTGACTTATGATGTATACGCTAACGTCATTTACTTCCAAGTGGAAGTTAAGTTAACAATGAAACGCGTGGGCTAAGCGAGAATAGATGATGGCTATCAGCCCAGGCCGTGTCTATCGCCTACGAGGCCCGACAATTTATTCGAATAGATGCGATTTCTAGATAGGAGACTCGCCTAGGCTTAGGCTATGGCTAGCTAACTCTTCGGGCCTTGGCTATAATATAATATCTCTGCTCGATCAGCTGCTACTGTTTGATCTTAACGTGTCAAGCCGATAGATCAGATTGTTTCGTTGGCGCGTGACATCGATATGATAAAACACAATAATTAAAACAATGTTTAATTAATTTAATAAATCAATTACAAGGCAACGGAGAATGTCGCTGCTATTGTGGTGTAGAAAAGCTGGCTAATAAATCATTGTTTGTTTGCTAAAATAAATAATAATGGAAAAAATGAATCAGGAAATGTGGCGCCGTTGTTCTAGTAGATCTTTCGCAATGATAGATTGGTTCTAATTAAGGTTTAACAGTAATGTTATGAAATATATTTATGTTGTCCCTGATTGGGTATGTAGATTGTCTTAATCAATTGTAAAGTGAATGCATTACATGTACGATTGTTATGCCATACTTTTAATGTGTACATTTCTACACATAAATTAACCTTGATCTTTTCAGAGTATTATCTATGAAAATACTGCACCAAAATCGTACAAGCTGTTTGTATAGTATAAGGTTCGCAAATCATTTTAATAAAAATCAGTTGATAGAATACATTTTTGTCTATATTTTTGCTATAAAATTTGGCTAATAAATATTGATAGAATAGTTCAAAAAAAAAATTCCATTTAATTTGAGTCTGTTGTTGCTATTTAATTTAATATGTTGTGTAACAATTGAGAAGCGTTATCCGTATGCAGGCTCTCCAAAGTGGGTTCGCTCTAGATTGAACCAGCGGATGCGAAGAGAGAAGCGGTGGCTTCTGCGGTCTTTACTGGTCTAAAGTTGAGTCGGCCTCTTCTTGGTTGCAGAGCTATTGAATATCGGATGGCTCGAGCTCTAAATTCGATGTTCAAGTGTGAATACTACTAGTGCTAGATAAACTCACTGAGATAAATTCCTAAGACGAAGTGTCTGATAGGAAGAAGTGATGAGAAATTCTTGTTTGTCCGCTTTCGATGATTTATATTCCGCCCATTTTCAATGAAACAACAAATTACAGAAGGAAAGCAAATTTTTAAAAAATGAAATTTCCGTTGGCCAATAAACAAATTACGAACAACTGTTTTTTTTTCTCTATTCAAGGCGACGGATATTTTAATCATATCTGATTTGAATTTAGATAAAATCTTTTTGATTTTAAATCTTAGTCTCCTGATTTTATGACAGGTATAAATATTGACAGTTGACAGAAGCCAATCTTAAAAAATAATTAAAATCACTATGTAGAGAGAAAGAGTCATGTATCTAAAAAAATTAAGTTATCGCCTAAAAACTATCGAAAATTTTATTTTTATTTTTAAAATAAGTTTATTAGTAACAGCAGATGATCTTTAACGACAGGATTTTGCTACATTTTCCCTGTTCATAACGATAATGTCATAAATAAAAATAGAAAAGACGAAATAGTAACTTTGAATTTTGACTAAATTTTTATTTATAATAAAAAATGCGCTCTTATTAAGAAAAACCGGCATCATCTGCAGTGACATCTATTGGTTATAAATTGTATTACCCATAATAATTTATAATTATTATTATAGATGTCACCGATTCCCCGACTTTTAGTCTGGTGGCTAATACTTACGTATAGGTATTTATTATATCTGATTGACTAACTAAGTTAGTACAGATTTATCCTGTTGTAACGCATTGGGCTTACGCCTGTCAGGTTATAATGTAAGATTTAATAATTAAAAAAATGTGACATATTTCATTGCAGTGGATATGGCAAATGATTTAGTTTTGTGATTTTTTAAAAATATTTGTATTAATATAAATATTTATAAATTTAAAATGCCAAAATATACTATTTAGCTTAGGAACAAAAAAAATACAGTTTTCTATTTGTTGCCATGATTAATCAGTTTTTGATTTTTTTTGAAATGGCATAATAGTGCAATAAATCTAGTCAAAAGTAAAACTTACACCAATGAATAATTGCTAAATATTTAATAAGTTTATAAAATGTGCACTACCTTTAGATGTGGCTTATAAAATACGGAGTATGCAGTCATACACCTGCTGAAAAATCGTTATTGCCCAAAGAATTGGGTCTAACAAGCATGAAACTGGCCAATTCACACAAAACTTTACTGTTTGGGTTTGAGGAAGAGTCAAAACTAGATATTTTTGGTTTAAACTCTTTGATAAGAGTAAAATATATCATATTTACACGGGTCAAATGTGTAGCAATTGTGTAAAAACAGAGTGTCAAATGATTGGAGGGGTGCCTCTTATATTCCGGAACGGAAGGTACCCACTTCATCGACGGAACAATGAAGGCGGTGGCATATGAAATTAGGCCACGAGCTCGTTGAATCGTTGATAAATGACGTGCTTTTCCATGTTTTACCAGGATTAAATACGTGGGAACAAAATAATAATATTTTACGTTTATTTGTGGTAATATACGATTTTAAATTATTTTTTTATTACATGATATCTAGTAGTAATAAACTGATTCTTAAATTTTTTCCCAAATTTTACTGGTTTATGTTTTTATATGTTACACTTTAGTAATAATATTTTTGTTTAAAAAAATATAAATGTACTAAAAATATAACATATCTTTATCATGTACGCAATATGATAATCTTTATTCGAAGCAATGGTTCTACTTTAATTTAATTTTCGTATTAAAATACCAATTTTTCAATTTTCTATAATTAATATAAATTATAATAAATTTTTGCATTGTCTAGTATTTTTTATAATATCATAAGATTTAAATTTCCATTATTAAAAGTATTTCATAAAAATAGTTCAATAGAATATTTAAATTAAAATTTATTATCACATTATATAAATCAAAAATTTACTTCAAAATAAAACAATAAGCCATACAAATTCATCTAGTCTTATAATTAAAATATGAACTATTTTTACTTTTCAATGTTACATGTATAAAAACTAATTTTAAGGAACATTTTCTGGATTTAAATTGAAGTTGTATTTTGCTGTTATCTATAAATTGCAGTTTAATTTGACGTTGCAATATTACACTTGATGCGCTTTTAATTACGGAAGCTCGTTAACAATTAATTATTGCGTCAATACGTGTTGCATATCTGGAAAAGAAATTAAGGAATAATTTATTACGTAAATATTTGCAATAAACATTTTTTCAATTGCACAGCTGTTTGACGGTTAAATTAATTTTCAGATATTGTTTTAGTTAATCGCATTGTATTTATAATATTTACTATGTGTTTATATATTAAATTACTTTTGAATGCCTATTCATTATTTTCCTTAGACAGTAGTATTATAAACATTAAAACAATTATGCAATTTACTAATAAATAAAATTGGCATACAAATTATATTGCACACAATATTTATGACCTTTGATTAGTCAACATGCAAATTACAAATTTGCAATGCATAGGTCGCAATAAAATCAATGTTTTACAATACGGCAATTCTGCTTACATTCAGACCCAATAAATACAATAATTATTTTTTATTTGTTTATTTATTTGGCGCTGAAACGTGTGTTTAGACTGATGATTTTTCACCTTGACTAATGACTCATAATTACTGTAGCGAAAAAACCACACCACGTGGGACTCCTACAAGTGCATAATAACTAAACGGTTCGGTCACAATCCATCAATGTCATCGTTGCGAAAATCAATTGTCGGAACCCTAAACCGCAAAAAATTGCATCATTTTTAATGAGCTTAAAATTAGTCCAAATTATCGTTCGTCTCGGATTAGCTCCCTATTCAAGTTCACCTTTGCGCCCTTGTTGCTCCCTTTCAAATTAAATTTAGTTTTGTTTTATTTTTTTGTTGCTGCTATAAACCATTAGTGTGACAGGGTTGCCAATTTTGTAGCAAAACTTTTTTTACGTTTTTTAAACTTTCTTTAAATTATAAAGTAAACAAGCAAAATCTTCAGTGCAAAAACAAGGACCAGAAAAAAATCATAAATAGTACGCAAGGATTCTCCGGTGCATTAAAAGAATATTTATTTGTTGCGAAACGGTCACAGATATAATAAATCACCGGATCCACAATATTCCCATTGCCGTATATGACCGTGGACAATACCCATCAACCAAATGTCGCTTTCTCCAAATGTCCAAATGTCTTCCACGGACAACATCCCTGCGCCAGCTTCTCCACAACCGCTCTGAGAAAAGATCTCGCCATTTATCGTCTGTCGCAATTGTAATATAATTTATTAAAATTTTAATTAGATTCAATATTATTATTTTAACTGCATTAAAGTGTCGTATAATGTTAATACTTTGTTGAACTCGCGGTTGAATTTAATCATTTTTTACGTTCAAACTTTTTCACCTTGGTTCTCCTTCAATGGGCGATATACATTTTTTTCACGCATCCCATCAATACCGCCGACCGCTAAAAAAATCCAACGTCAATTCCGACACGTTGCAATTGAATGCAGCCGACGACAAAAAAAATATATAATAAAAGGGGCACTACACAATGAGTGAGTGAAGAGAAAAAAGACAACCAACGGTCAGCAACGAGCGAATGACTGGGCTCTTTGATACGGTCAACTCGGACGGATTGCGCAGAAAAACGTCAATTCCATTTTATACGGTTTCGTGTCTAATTAGCGGCACTTAGCGCTCATATAAAACGAATTCCGACGGATTGATTGCGCCTTCTAACGCCGGCCTTGGTTGCACAATAAATGCATAAAGCCAATTGCCGACTGCTGCCCACTTGTTACCATTGCTCTGACAATCGCCGGTGCAAAAACGCCTTTGATCTTTGACTAGTCGTTATCTCTTTTGAGGTCGCGCATAGGGTTGCCAACCGTTTGCCTTTGACAAGGACGATTTTGTGTGAATGGGTCTTAAAAAAGTGCAATCTTGCCTATTGGTGACCTAAGAATAAAATAACTGCACATATTCATTCAAATCTATTTGTGTCTCAGAAGTAAGATATTTACAATAAATTCCTTCATGACTAAGCAATTTCAGTCGTATTAAAAAAATGTTCAATCTTTATAATAATCATATTATATAGTTAAAACAGACAATAATATGCTAAGAACTGTTGTATCATATAAAATACGAAGTGTGACTACATTATATGTCATAGAACCTAGATTTTAGGGTTTTCTTTAAATAAAAAATAAACTTTCATATAAGTTTTTTACTTGTATTATGGTCATTCAAATAAAATCGTTTACTTATGATTTAAAATATGTAACTAAATAGTAACTTTCTGGTATTTTATATAGTCATTGGCTATAATGCATAAACTATTTTTTTATACTGACTTTATTTACACTGTAATTACTTATTTTAAAGAAAGTGTATCAGAACATTGAAAGCAAAGTGACATTATTAACTAATTTTATCACAAGAAGGTAGTTGCGAGTTAGCGACTACCTTTTATACGACAGCGAATTTATTACTTATGTTAAAGAAAGTACATTAAAATATTGCATACCCTTAATGTTCATAAATATTTAGTTCTATTTTTTTCTATCAATAAATTCGATATACAAATTGATTGACATGACAGTGACATTTGTGTCTCTTGTCTATCAATCAATGATACTCTGTCTTTCGACTATTTGTAATCGAAAGACAAAATACTGGAATGTACTACGATTAACATATATCACATTATGTCTATGAATCAAGTCTGCTTTTTCTATAATAAATTAGAATTCTGTAAAATCAAATTACCGATTGACTCTTTATCAATATAGTCGAATCCAAAAAATATTTTATTGTAGTATATCGGGTAAATTTAGATAAAATTTGAAAGACAAACAAAGATATTTCTTTACCAAATAATATTCGCGAACTTAAAATTAAAAATCAAATTCGTAGGAAATGGCAACAATCTAAGAATAAGTCAGATAAATCAAAATTAAACCGCTTACAGTCCGAAATAAAAACTGCAATTTCAGAATACAATAATGAACTATGGGAGAATAAACTTACCGACCTAAACCCTGAAGGCAATTCCCTTTGGAATATGTCAAAAATTTTACGCAGAGATCCAGTAGATATAAAAAAAATTATGACTCCTTCACAAGTGCTAGTTTATTCTTTAGAAGATAAAGCAGAAGCTATTGCCGATAGCCTCCAAGATCAATGTACAATTAACTTATCTTTAATAAATGTAGACTTAAAAAACAAAATAGAAAAATAAATTAGAACTACTCTAGGAAAAAAACACAACCAAATAGAACCAGTAACGTCAATTGAACTAGAAAATATTCTTCGATCACTAGCCAACCGCAAAGCCCCTGGAAACGATTCCATCCCTAGTAAAGCTTTCAAAATCTTTCCTCCTAGCGCTATCAGTTTTTTTCTTAATATCATAAACGCATCATTTAACTGTCTGTATTTTCCAACAGTTTGGAAACAAGCTAATGTGATAGTTCTGAGAAAACCCGGTACCGACCCAACTCTTCCCGCGAGCTATCGACCCATAAGCCTCCTACCCGTCGCGAGTAAAATATTTGAAAGGCTTATCCAACGTAGATTATTAAAACATGTAATAGAAAATAAAATATTACCCAATGAACAGTTCGGTTTTAGAACGGAACACTCGGCTACGCAGCAGCTGCATAGAGTTGTGAACCACATCCAGTCGGGCTGTGGTTCACAACTCTAATGACAACAGGAGCAGTATTTTTGGATATAGCCAAAGCGTTTGACAAAGTATACCATGATGGTATACTATTTAAACTTATAAAATACAAATTTCCATCTGAACTGGTCAAAATAATTGAATCTTTTCTTAAAAATAGAACCTTTAAAATTAAATTGGAAAACCATCTATCGAGTCCGAGACCTATTCTGGCAGGCTTTCCGCAGGGATCAATTCTGGGTCCATTATTATTTACAATTTTTACTAGCGACTTTCCCTCCAAGCCATATAAAAAAGTAATTACTGCCCTATTCGCGGATGATACCGCCATTTTATGCTCTTATAAAAACCCCCATCGTGCAATAATTCATCTTCAAAACAAACTCAACACTATTCAAAAGTGGTTCGATAAGTGGCTAATAACAGCAAATCCCAACAAAAGCGTCGCTGTAATGTTTAATCGCAGGAGAAAACACGCTTATGCTAATAATAATCTCTCTAAATTAAAAATGTACGATAAAAGCCTCGAATGGCAAAATTCAGCCAAATACTTAGGATTAACTCTGGACTCCAAATTAACATGGAAATCCCATATAAATAACATAACTTCAAGAGTCAAAACAACTCGTGCTCGTCTATATCCATTATTAAACAGAAAGAGCAAACTAAATGTAAAAAACAAACTGCTCCTGTACAAATCGATCATCCGACCAGTTATTTCATATGCCTCCCCCGTCTGGGGAGGTATACTTAGTCGTAATTATACGAAATCACTACAAACGCAACAAAATATTGCGCTAAGAATGGCGACAAATGCCCAATGGTTTGTCCGAAACTCAATTATACATAAAGATTTAAAAATAGACACTTTACGCGATTATTTCGATAAACTTAAAGTAAATTACCATGACAGAAATAAAAATCATTCTAACCCATTAGTTAAAAACCTTAATAAGGTAACATGAATATTTGTAAAAAAAAGTGCTAGCTAACGTAATAAGAAACAAAGTTTTTTTTTTTTTTACTTTTTTTTTTTTTTGCCCTAAAAATAAATAAATAAAAGTGAGAACCAATTAATAGATACCCAGGTAAATGGCTTTGGCCAGGAACTGGGAAAAAATAAATATTAGACACTGTAGATAAAATTTGCATCTGCTTAAAATTTGTAGTGACCGATTTCTACACCCTTTGTCACACCAAAGAAAATAACCCCATTTTTTTAGAACCACTTTAAAATAGATTTTCGTAAAAAAGTATAATAATATTTATGGATCGTACATTTATAATAATAGCAATTTTATCAACAAAACACTTAGTTTAAGGAACATAAAGAAAACCGCTCTTAATAATATGTATTAAAATTTCTAGGCGATGCAGTAATTAAATCAAGTTTTAATGTATACACAATGCAGAAAAGTAGAGTTAATAGGATCATATATTCATGGACCATTCTCCAGCAATTAACATGTTCTTGCTAATTTGCCCTATTGAAAATTATATAACTATTGCAAAAAGCGAAAATTAAATTAAAATATTACCTGTTAGTGTATAAAAGTTTTTATAAACTTCCTGCCGGGTTTCGCTAGCATATCATAAAATTATTGGCCTTACATTCGCTAATGATTTGTTTTTTTTATTATAATAAATAAATTGTTACAATAAAATAATAGGTACATATGATATGTATATGTATGTTATTTTTAACATCGTCGTAATATAAACGAAGCAACATATGTACAACAAAATGTAAAACAATCACATAGATTTTAAATTAAGCGGCTAAAATTACATGCGAATAATGTTTCAGACACCATTAGTTCAGGACCAAATAATTTATTTATTAGTTCTAGAGTTGTATTATATCTAAAATATGTTTTGTGAGTCATATTCAGTTTTTCGTAGAAATATTCGCGTAAAAATCCAACGATCCATTCTTGAAACAATCGCGTATGTAAGAAATGAGTCGACTTTTAACGACATTTTGCCTAAGTCAGTCCTTTGTCCGTTTTGTTACAATGCATTATCCTTCTTTTATATATCCACCCTAACGATTCCATGGGTATAATTGATGCGTTTTCACGCTGATCCAGTGGTTAATAAACGCCGCTTGTCATTATCCGCCCATGACATGTCTATACGATCCTTACGTGCCAATCCAATAAGATCTGGTTTTAATTACGGGATGACGTGCTAACGTGCCTTCAGACTCTCGATTAGACGCTCAATCATTTTGACAGGCCTACGGTAAATAACGGGCTACTGAGACGGCAGCCGGTGACCGGCGGTTGTCATCGGTTGAACCAACCCCGCAATCAGGCCGCTTCCCGTTGTTAACGCGTTAATCAATGAGACGATCGATGTCAGATATTCAGGCAATGTGAACATATTTTATAGCTGAGTATTCGTTACTTTGTATAGTGTATATATATATTCCATTATTAATGTTCTAATATAGTAATGGTGAAACTACGTGACGCAAGAACCCGCAACCCTGGAGGTATGAGTAAATTTTCAATTCGAAAGTATACTCACAAATTGTTTAATATTTTTATTTTTTTGAGCTTACGTGCTTGATCTTGGTACGGTTTATGACAGCTCGTGCGAATCGCAGATGAGGGTGTTTGTAGACCAATTGCATCGCTTCATGGGCACACCTACAAAATTATGTTTTAAAAGACAAACGGTCCAAACTGGAAACCAAATGTTAGAATTTCAATAGTATTAGGCGCATGGCATAACTTATTATCTAGTGAGATCCTTTCTAAACAAAGAGTAGTTATTTAGCGGTACTTATGTGTAATTAACGTATTGGAATGGATGTGCAAGATTTACAATTATCAACGCAATTGTTGATCACATGATCTCTCTTCCATTTTGTGAAATACTGAGTGTGGCTTTACTTTGAAGCAGGCGCGTACAGTGAGATACATTACCTTTCGCTCGCTCGCGTGCTAAGTGACTAGAGTGAGTGAGAGATAAGGCGCGCGTTACATGCGTTCCGCACGCCCACTTCTTCTCATTCGTTCTCGTCACTTAACACGCGAGCGAGTGAAAAGGAATGTATCTCATTTAAGACGTGCTTTTGCTTGCTCAAAATGGTCGTTAGAATGACTTCTAAATTACGAAAAATTGTGCAGATGTTTGAATCACATTGTACTTTTAATTTAATTTTATAAAATATGGCATTGAAGTTGTAACAAATAGAAGATATTCATATTATGACTGCATGACAAACTTTAGAAGTAGCTGCAATTATTTAGAATGTTAGGAAATTTACAAAGATTTAAATAAAACAAAGATTTTTTATTTTATTACTGTTTTAAAATTAGAGAAAATAATTACTGCGTAATTTTTACTAATCAGTTATATATTAAGTAAACTTTATGAATGCTTTATTAATTCTAAACCAACGTGTCATGCAAAATTTGTATTTTTAACTAAAAAGTGAGGAATCAATACAATTGTTAAAATTACCGATCAAATTGAATATTACCCAAAAAAACCCAGACCTTAATTTACCACAATTTATTTTTATCAGTATTATCATAAATTTACTGTTTTACTAGTGTTAAAATTTAATATCATAATCCTGATTTTAATTTCAGTAATGCTTAAGCAATTATTATAATTTATCTTAATCTTTTGTGTTGTTAGTATGTATTTAAAAATTTATCCTTAAAAATATTAAATTTTCATAATAATATTTTATTTTATATTATGAAATTATTTTTAAAATTAAATTCATATTATTTTGCAAATAAGATTTATGAAGTATTTTCATATACCTACAATATACGTGATTACATTCAATTCATCTTAATGATCAATTTATCTGAAATGCACTCACTATGTTTAAGTTAATAGCAAGGTTGACATCAATGTAACGATGACACAATTCGTCATTGATTATTGAATTAGAAGGCAAAATAAATTAGCTAGAACCTTGAGATATTATTATATTATATAATGTTCATAGATGTATTGCTTTTATAGAAAATTAAAAAATAGTACAGATTTCAAAGCAAAGCCTGTGAATCAATTATCAAAATATTAAATATAATGTAGAAATATATACTAGGAATAGCTATATGTATAAACATTAATTATTTGAGGCAAGAGTATCTGACATAGTTCTTAATCCAGTCTTATGAATGTTATTCAGAGTCGACTATCGAAATTCATTGTGACTTAAAAAAATACAAAGCTGCGTCGCTCTTCTTTTTATATACATACATATGTTCAATGTTGGATGAAACGAAGTTGTGTAATTTATGCTTTCGTATGCATAATGTCATAATAGAGTCATTATGCATAATCGACTTTGCATTATGCATCTCGATCTCTCGTGTCTTTCGATATCGACGAACATCGTGTGTTTCTAACTCCCACAGATCGAAATCGTTTACCATTCTCTCAATCCATATATGTAAGAATCTAATGTTTCATAAATCGACCCGTATCGAAAGCTTATAATGAGATTTACCATCAACATCAAAAAAGTGTGTAATAAAGTTCAATTTGGCCCGGATTGCTGTGCGAGATTTATTATTATTGCTATTGAACTATGCCTATATATGTGAGTATTTGAAGTAAAATATTAAAGCAATATATTTTTATATTCTTGTGCTATTTGATAGTTAAAAATGTAATAGATATTTTAGGAACTCTAAAAATCAAAATAAGCCATAAACAGCTTTTAACGAGGTTTTTTTCCATCAACGCTTTTTTCCTTTCTACGAATTCTTCTAATTCAGATGCAATTATATTTTTGCAGTGGAAACGGCTAAGTCAATATTAAGTGCCTATATATTTAAATAATGTGTAACGAATTTTACTTCATCATTTTAAATGTTAATGTGATAATACTTTCGTAAAAAATTATCGTTATAATGAGAAAAAGTAACTATTAAACATTCATTATAAAGCAGTAAAATCATTACTATTTTCCTACTGCCAATCAAAATAATCTGTGCCAATCTCAGTCTCATAGGGAGAATTCAAAGAGAGAAAAAAAAATGTTGAAAAAACGAGGTAAAAGCAGTTTATTGCTTATTTATAAATTTTAGACTTTAGTTCCTAAATTATGTATTTAATAAGACAAGAAATACAATTTCTTTGACTTTGCAAAATAAAATTACCCACGAAAATAAGTTTTTATACTAATTTTAGGGAAAATGAGAGAGTGTCCTTTTTTTAATAATGTCATTGAAAATTACAGCTACTTAAAATAAAAAGGTAAATCGTAAGGAATTTACATGTCATTAAAGATCATTCATAATATGATCACTGCCATTACTGCAACCGTGTTTATTGCACATATATACCTTAGTAATATAATAGAGAAACTAGCCTTAGTGAATGCTGTTGATATAAACTTGTATTTAATAGCTCAATTAAATAACTGATAGCTTTTATTCGTAAACTATCTTGTCAATTCGGTTAAATTAAGCTGCTGCAATTATTAACTATTGAATCGTAAAATCAATCAAATATATGTTATCGTAATTACAGGAGTTTGAAATCACGAATTTTTATTTTAATTATTAATAATTAACTGGCATTATTGCTAAATAAATTTAATCAGCTTTTACATTGATTACAGTCACTCAATATTAAATGGCTTTTCAAAGCTAAACCGACAAAATAATGTAATGCACATTACTAAATATATTATTTTTAAATTCGCATTGACTATAAAATTTATAGAAAAACTGGCTTTAATAAATAAAATAAACGAAAGGAATATATATTTATAATGATCTTATTTTTTAATTTATTTTAAAGTAAATATAATTTATTTAATATGTATGTATATTCTAGATGTCTTAATAATCATAAGATTATCTATCATATGTTGATTTAATTATATTATATTAAAAATTCAATTGAGTGTCTTTTCAAGTTATTCATATTACAATTGTGTTATATTTTT
This sequence comes from Plectrocnemia conspersa, assembly GCF_051122295.1. Classification (NCBI taxonomy): domain Eukaryota; kingdom Metazoa; phylum Arthropoda; class Insecta; order Trichoptera; family Polycentropodidae; genus Plectrocnemia; species Plectrocnemia conspersa. The sequence continues at coordinate 9,133,996 of NW_028277166.1, read as the reverse complement.
CTAGGAATTGCTATTGCCCTTTTCCTATATTTCTCACGTTCAACCTTAACACTTCATAAAGTGTATAAATACATACATAGAGTGTACGTCCTTGCCGCATTCGTAGAAAGAATTACGACCTTTCTCACGGGAACGAGGTGCCTATGTACCTACGTAGTGACATTCGTATCTTGAGTTTACGCCATTTTGGCGTATCACGAAAAATTAATCATAGGTGCGCGACAGGTGTTTGCGCCATAAATCATCTACCTGTGTATCATCATAATATATCATTGCACAAGATGCGTAGACCCCACACGATAGACGTAATGAAAATGTAAGCTAAATTATAATGTCTGATTGGTTTTTATTTTTTTTTATTAATATAAAATATTTCCATATGAAGTGTCTCATTATAAAAGTAAGACAGAAGGCGATGATAATACACATTAGATCACTTTATCCTGAACTTTTATTTTTTTGTCGCGTGCGTCCCTATGCAGATACAAATCTGAGTATGCGAAGAGGGAAGCAGCGGCTATTGCGATCTTTAAAGGACAAATTCTTAGGGCCCGTTTTCCGGAGTTTCTTTGAGGAGCTCTCTCAAGGAAACAAAAAAAAAATGGATCTCAAATAATAAATCTCAATTATAGTTGTTTGGAATGTATTTCAGGTATAAGTTCTTTTGCCCTTTTTATACATATTATATTATAAATAAAAGAAGCGGAATATTGCTTTCAAACGCATCCGCTTTATAAGTATTTTTTTCACAATAAACGTTATTATTCAAAGGAACAGATTGTAGTTTTTTGACGCGGCTCCATTTGCGTAAAATTTGTTTGCAAATTATTGTTGACTTAATTGCCGAGTCAAAATAGCTAGTCATAAAAATATTGTCGTCTGTGAAATGTCGTGATGCTATCTTGTGATGATGTTATCTCGTGCTTCTGCCTTTCAGTGATGTGTCACATAAGTGTCGCATATTTTATATTGTTGATTAAGGAGCTCTGGCAAATCGCAGATGAGTGTTTTTGGAACAATTAGACACACCTACAAAATATGTTTGCTCTTTAAAAGTTAAACTTTTCGCTAACCACTTTTAGCGATCATTAACAACGAAGGTAAATATTTTGCGCGGGGTAGAACGCACTGTCTATCGCGCATAGCTTTTTACAAGTGCTTGCGAGTGATAGATGCTAATAGGTGGTCCGCGAAAATTAACATTTTATTGCAATGCCTGAGTTATTTATTTAATTGTTAAAGCCTCACTTTCGGGACGAGTTACTATTTCTTTTATTTATATTTTAGAAATAATGTTGGTTGTTTGAATACCCACACTACAATGAATATTATGAATTCAGTATCTAAATCTTGGCCTAAAATAAAGCAAGTGACACTTATATGCTGGAGGCAAGGTAAAGTTAAAGGAGTTTATTATAAATAAAATATCAAAGAGTGGTTGATACATAATTCAGTGATGCAGAAATTGCTTCTAGTGTCAATCAACTTGATGAGAAAAATTATGAGAATACAAATAAAGAAAAAATTGCTGTAATTATAGTCTTACAAAAATCATATTATAATATTACACGTAAAGTAAATATAGAATAGCTTATAAACATACCTGAAACTTTAGTAAATCAGGGGGTATAAAATCAGACTGTAAACTGGCACTTAGCACAAGATAATGTTCGTCCAATAAAGCGATTTATTGGATCATTTTTTCTTTGTTTTATTATACATAATGGTACTGTGTCACATAGGTTACTAAACACATAAAATAAGTAACTATTAAAATTTTATCTGTGGTTTATATCTTCCTGGAGATCTATGCACAATTTATCCGGTCGGTCATCACTTTCATGTCAGCCCGTCGGCAATCCAGTCAGTTAAAAGCCTCCTTAAAGTGGACATTAAAGTTTTAATGCTGTGGGAAAAACAAGATTAGAGAAGTATAAGAGACTTCTGCAGAAAGTATTTAATCGCGCCTACTTGCCCGCAAGGCTTTGAGATTACACTGTTGATATTGAAGCGTGAAATTCCAGCTTTTAGATATAATTAAAGTATGAAATTAATTTAAATTATATTCTTAGATTTATTTAAGAATTTGCGTAGATGGGTGCAACTGCTTCAATGATTATCCATCCCTTCTTTGAGATAACGCGCTATTAATCTTTTAAAATTTTAATTATTTTGTTTCTATGTGTATTAACTTTAAATAAAATACATAACACACACAATAAAAAAATCTTTGCATACCTACAACATACGCGATCATTATCAACGCACGATTTACTTTTAAGAAACCCATTAATTTTCTCTAAAACACAATCTACGACGTCTATTATCATCGACAATTTATATATTGTATCATTTCATTCAATACAAATACACACAATAATCAAGCAGATAATGAGCCTGAACGATTAATCTATCGGAAACTTACTATAATAAACAATCAATAGACAAACCTTATAAGCACAAATATTTGATTAAAAACAATTACGCGTAACGATTGAAAAAAATATATAATAAAATATATTATAAAGTGAATTAAAATATAACAATTTATATTTTTAATGTGTCAGTTTTTCAAACGATGTTATTATTTAGTTAAGTGCCATACGGATTAAAAATGGATTACATATTGATAATAATATATTCTAGGAATTGACCGATTTGTGAGTAATCCGTTCGGTGGGTGTTTCAAGAGTCGCCCATGAGACTTAAGCGTGTCAACTTGTTAGTAAATAATCTTGATCGGACAGATTTTGTACCGAGAGCACTCGTACACGACGGCGTGACGTATGTTACAATGTTAGTAACAAAAGAACAATGCGTCAGATGACTCGTGTGTCTTGTCGAGTGACTTCTAAGCAACAATGTTCGCTCTTGTAATTAATAATGGAATAATGGACGTCGTTGATAATAGAATATGTAGGGTAAGACTTAGATAAACAGACACGAGTTTATATATTGTAAATAACTTTATAATAAATTAATACATACAATTTATTATATGATATATTGTACCCTAATTTTTTAATATATTGTCCAAGCAGTTTAAAAGATTTGTCTAGCTCAGGTAAACAACTGTCCATTGCCCAATGGTCTAAGGATCAACAGTTGATATTGACGCAGATGCATTGCTTAAAGTATAACATCCCCTATCTCTGCTAATTTCATCAGTATTATAATATCTGAATATTTTTTTGTTTTGTAGCATTATTTATTGATTTTTAAAAATAAGATTAGCAGAATTATTTGCGATTCAGATAAATATTGATATTATCAGTGTTCTGATGGACCGTGCGATACGAAATATTTTCCATATTTTTTATATTTATAACATTATAGCAGCTTAGAAGTTATAATCATGTGATAAAATCACTGAAACGGTCTATTGTCTATTTTAATTTATGCAGCGTCTGTTGCTGCTCAAGAGTTCGTTGCTAAGCGAGTGACCTTCGCTTAAGTTTGTATATAATATAGCAGGTTAAAAATAATATATACACAAAATTCATTGTAGCTTAGGTTATATATTATATTTTCAGTTCTTTAAGACTAGCTTTTCTTATATTTTCTTCATCTTAAGAATAAATATATATTGAAGCACAATAATCGTCATCTAAAAATATATAATTAATACAAAATCTATAAAGCTTCCCTAAAGAATAATAGAAAAATATTTTAACTACGGATAATAATACAATATTAAGCATATATTATAATTTTATTTATTTATGTTTATAAATTTAAATACATACATATGTATGTGTAAGTAAATATAATAAAATATTATTTTAGATACCTATTTTTACTACCAATAAAATACAAGTTAATAGTAATATTTTTTTTCATGGTAAATAAATATAGAAAAGTTTATTTGTATTATTTTTTTTACCGATATTATGAAAAATATATCAGATGCTTTTTCATCTAAAAATAAATAGTTTAAAAATATAATCTTAAAGAGCCTTAACTTGAGAAAACAATACATAATCGAGGGTAACATCGTTTTCTCTTAGATTATCGTATACTGTACCAACTTAAATACGTTTACTGTTATCTAACTGCTTCAAAGGAAATTGTCTATTACTTATATTATTATAAGTGCGTCAAGCTATTATTATTTATCTGCTTATTATTATTAGTCAAACAGATTTTTTTAAAATGATGTTTGAAGGAAAGTTTTATTTCTTTTAATATATTTAAAATTAATTGAATAAAATTAAATATGTACATCAATAAATTGTACGTTTGCCTCCGGTTTACTCTATAATATAAATAATTATTATTACAGCATTTTCCTCATAAAAAATAAACGCCGTATTCAATGGTAATGCAACGTTCGTGTGCATAGAGTTAATAATAATGCAATACTGTATAATGTTTACATTATTCGTAATTATTATGTTATTATACACTTTTTTATAGAGTATGCGTACACGGTGTAATTGGATTAGTCATTTCAAGTTAACTGATTTATCATTAAAACAATATTTATACAACAGTAAAGTTAAATGATTTATTTAAAGATAACATAAATAAATACCAATAAAAAAACTTGTTCATTTTTAGCATCTAATACTGTTTAAAATACCAAATTTTGTTGTAAGGCTCTTTGAAAATATTTTCGATATTGCCATCAGTGTCATGATGAATATTTTTACTATATAATTTATTGTGAATGTTTAAAATACAAATACCATAAAAATTTATGCTCCCAGTTTACGTTTTGTTAGTCATTTTCGTATCGTAATTCAATGGCGCATGTCCGTGACGAATGTAAAATTGTTAAATTGTGTGCTTGTTATTTTTTTTCCTCTTCATATATTCATAAATAAAAATGTTTGACTGAAACGCTTTTATACTACCAGTATACAAATGTACATAAATAAAAATAATACATATACATTTTTGAAGAATTGCATCATACAGAAAAAGCAATGATTTAACGCCGTCGTTTAAAGGCACTAAAAGCCACGAAGATTCGCCATTTTATGGCTTTTTAATGAACGCCCCTCTTTTTCGATATTTTTACTACTTGTAAAAAGTATAAATAAAACACACTGCCTTATCATAGGGCGGTCGTTCTTTACGTTTTACTGCCCATAAAATGTGTTTTTAAAACACCTTGTTAATTGTTTAGTTGCACATTTCAGTTTTTTATTTGCTTTATAATATGTATTTATTTGTTTATATAATGTAATCAATTCTTCGGATTAAAAATTTTCTTAACCACATTTTTGGTTTTTATTATATATTTTAATCTTTGACAAATGTTTCATTCTCATTTCTCACTCAATGTTGGATCTTCTGTCATTTCTGTCCTGGTAATTTCAATGTTCATAATATCCCCAAAGTTTAAAACTTTTATTAGCATGAGCCTAAAATATTTTCATTATAAATTATTGTAAACATACATGTTGAAAATAATATTGATAGTTCAATCTCAATAAAACCCATTTGTATTATGGTGAGAGTTGAGTTTGTATGCAGTGTTTGCCAATAACTTAAGACAACGTTGTTCAAAACTAAATGAACAGAGACATAAAGATACATAATGTCATTTAATATTTGTTGCTTAAGTAGTTTTCGAATAAAATATTATATGTTTGAAGGTATTAAGGCACATAACTTTTAAACATCTAGGAGATTGTGTTCGTGTCTACAAAGAACACATATTTATTACACGATTAACATTAACTGTTATAACATTATTAACCATTCCATATTTTACGCAAGACAAAAAAACTATACATAGATATTTCACAATCGATTCTAAACGGTATCCGGTCGTAAAGATCTTATTGATTTTTATTGCCCCATAAAGTTGCCATATTCGATATGTTCCATTAGTAGAACAGATTTTATGCATATATCAAATTTATTGTTTATAAACTTTAGTGAGCTGAAAGTAATAATGGCATGCTTATTAATTATAAACTGCTTTCTAATATATTTTTTTGCAAATTATACTTACTTATAAATATCTAGAAAATATGAAAAATTGATTCACTTTAAAAGAAAGTATTTTTTTTAATACATATAGCTCAATAATAGAAAAATTTTAATACTTGATTTTAATTAATTATCACCATACTCATCAGTGAGATTATAAAAATCTTGATAAACTTAATCGGTGATAATCGATCAGAAATATATTTATATAATAATCACTGCTAATTCTGTTCTGCTAAATACAATAAAGTTGAAAAACATCAAGATCTATGTGGGACTCGTACATTAACGTCTCAGAACGAATAGCTAATAGATGTTCTGTGCAATATTTCATAATATTTACAAATTTATTTGGTCACGAGATCTCTCTTCTATTGTGTGTATATACCTGTGTTCCGATTTCCGAGATAAGTTGATCTCTCTTTAAGTTTGTTTGAAATGGATGTTAGAATGTGATTAGAAGGTGATTGAAACCTGCGTAATAAAAATATTTTTAATATCATACTAGTACTAGCAACACTTTTGTACTATCAAAAGTATTTCTAAATTACATTTTAGATGGAATCTTTATCGTTGCGATAAATATTCCATATAAAATGTGTCCCGCAATCTAATTACTTTGAAATGCACCTCGTCTTAAAAGTGTAAATCTGATTTGTTTATGAAAATATTTCGTAGATTTTTATTATTTTAGATAAGTGTTGAAATGACACTTTTCTATGGAAATTGGAATTTTTGGAAGCAAAAGTGGCGCCACTTAGACGTAGATGGCCGTGGGCTGAGTTACGATTGTTTCGTGGTTTAGCCGTTAAGTGAATTTTGACAAGGCACAGTGAAAAAAATTTATGGTCAATATTAAAGCATAATTTACTGTTTGTTGTAAATTGGTGTTTTTTATTAATTACCATACAATTAAGATAAACACTATATTTTTATTAAGTTTTGTAAACCCGACATAAAATTAAACACTTATCAAGTTCACGTTATTCAATAGATCTGTTGATCGATAGAAAATAAGTTTTGGTTTTTTGAAAGCGTAAACAATCTGTTGAGACATTTCTTATACATTTACCTATTGATAATAAAACAATTAATCTAAAGTTCAAGAATAAATGGATAAATCAAATCGATTCTTTGAAAATTAATTAATTTGTATATACTGGGGATTCTATGACAAAACAGAAATTCTCATATTTTATGCTGGCTTTTTAAGATTTTTAAAAAATCAACCTAAAGCTTTCTGATTTTTTACAAAATAAGTTGTCAAATAACTAGCACAACTTTATCACTAGAAATATTTTAAAATAAAAAATAATAATTAGCAGTTGATAAGCTTAATACATTTTTACAAAAGACATATGTTGCCAAAGAAAACTATTTTCGAAATAATATTTCAATAACGGGAAAAATTTATTGGAACATTTTTTTTCTAATTTTGATAGTTTAGAATCGGATACTGAAAAAATATTGAGGAGAATACTAATGAGAATTTCAATATTTATTTGCTAAAAAAATATTTTGGTAACAAAGTGAATTTAATATTTTACTCTTACCCGCAGAACAGACTTAAAATATAAATCTTTTAAATAACTTTTTGCTCAAAATGAAGCCAACATCAACGGAAAGCAAGGAAATATTTTTAACGACAGGAATATTCACTATTCAGAAATAGAATATTAAATATTTCATTAAATGCTTATTGTTATTTTTACCAGCAAAAATAAAATATGGTTTAATATTTATTAAATATAGTTTCTTAATTGCCGTTTTGTATAAATAATAAAAATTACGTTTTTACCAGTTGTTATAAATAATAGAAAAAACATGTAGCAAAACAATATTAAATTAGTATTAAGCAATATTAAATTAAATTATTTTTGTATTAAATAAAATGTATGCTTTTTATACATACATATATACACAAAAATATTTTTTCGCTATGCTTTTACTGATAAGCAAATAAATGACCTAATTACCGAAAATTACTTAAATATTTTTTTTATAGACGCAATTTTTGCCATAAATATATGATGTACAAACAAATATAACTGCGGTTTTTCCTTAAAATATTTGATAGTGTTTTTAAAAATTTAATTGTAATGTACTTTTACTGCTTTAATCTTATATTTATAAATTCTTAGATAAAAAAATAACAGAATTGATATATGAATATTATAGTACATATAATATTTTTTTTTAATATGTAGATTTTTAATGAAAGCGTGAAAAGTATTTTTTATTTATGTAAAAACCTATATACTATTTTAAAAACTAATAAATAAACAAACATTTAAATCAATACAATAGTATACAGTTATTTTGTATAGGAAATACTTGGAAAACTGAAAACATTTATTTTAAATAAGAGGGTTTTAACCACCTGTACAATTTGTTATTATTTAGAGGTCAAACATATTTATATACATAATATACTAATTTAGACATATTGTTGAACAGCTAAAAGTCTGATCCATTTAAAACTTTAGAGAACTTATTATATTACCATGTGGCATATTTATCCTAATATTTTTTATAACCTAAAATACATATAAACATACTATATTTACTTTTCCATTTAATACATTCTATTTTTACCACTTTTTTCAAGGTGTTACATACACAGTTCCATAGTGCTATTAAAAGTTTTATTTACTCCCACATATGTTTTCTAAAATGCAGTAAAATATTCTTACATCCATAATATTTAATAAAAGTAATATATTTTGGCATAGTGCATTAGAAATTATGAAATAATGCAAATCTATTAATATTTCTCAAAAAAACATTACCATTTAAAATAAAATACAAACGATACTTGTCTATATTTACTCTGAATATAAATTATTTTAATAGACGATATAAAGCATATTGACGATTAACTGGCGCTGCAAAAATGGCTTTCGTCCGACAAAATGTCACTATGTCATAAAAGCAAAGCCTCGGGCCACTCTGTATTCAAATAATTGAAAATAGCTGTGGTGCAACACTCTTAGATGCAATAAAACAATATTGATATATTGCTTTATAACTAAGGCAAAAGTTATACATACTATGTATTACTATTTAAGTTCAATATTTCTTTTCAGATATGCTTTTAATTAAATAAAAAAATACACGATTCGTCTGCAAAATAATCATAGTGCTATATTTTCGCGTGTGCTCGATGAAAATCGGTATTTAGGGGGGGTCGGTCATCAGACGATGACTGACCGTGAGGTTTGAAGTTATTAGTTAGAATGCTGACGAACAAAGGACATTCCCCTACTTATATAAGCATGTCAATTAGATGTAAGAAAGGGGTGTTTCGTCGTCTTAGTCCATAAAAAGACCCTCTGGATCAAAACTCGTATGTAAGTTCGTTGATTCCACATAAACAAAGAGTTGTAATATATAAATATATAACAATAGTAAAGGTGATGTCAAAAAAATAAATTATTTATAATATTGTAGTTACAAAAATGTACAATCACAGAAATACTGCTAAACGAAACTTCTTTAAAAAACAAAATCTTGGTACATATTTTATATATTTTTATTATTTAAATTTATAAAAGCAGTTTTAATTTATATTTTTTTTTTTAATGCTTGCTTTTTGCTTGATTCCAAACTGAGAACTAGTCTTTCACCATTTAGTTAAAAATGTCAATCTATAACATACACGCTACATGGTTAATTTTTTAATCTTGGTAGCACTTTACGAATAACTGATTATGACCATTAACCTTACCATAATTTGGACCAAGAGCAGTCTGTATTAACTTCACTGTAGCTTCTGCTGTTGTCACCTTTGATCATGGCCATTGCGACCAACGAACATTTGCTACACCCTATGCCTTTGAAGGATAACTTTTATTTATGAAATGTGCTCTATCAAACTGCTTTTGTAACTGATTAATGTATTTTATTTCAAGCGTTTATATGTTAAGATTTGCTTTTTTTTGTCTTTTTATCAAACAAGACAAAAAAAATTGCATTTTCAAAAAAAAAAAAAAACATCACAATAATAATGACTTAATACGCTACAAAAATATAATAAAAACTTTAAGCAAAATTCGTTATAAAAAAGATTTGAGTCACTTGAAATTTCTATATGCAGAGAATGAAACATGATATTAATTCAAAAATAAATGTTCTTCTTTCTCCCAATATATAACTTTTGTACACATTACCGAGAGGCAATAAGTGGAACGTGAGCGGCAAAGGCGGGCATATTATGCAACCGGACAGGGAATGGCATGATTTATATGCGACCCAGAGTACAGACTCCTTATATGTGCACGCCATCTGGTTCCATCTATTAATTATAATTTTTCATTGTTTTATCATCATACTTGTGTCCGATACAATTTATACAACTTTTATCGTTAATATAAATCAAAAAATCAAATGCATTATACTCGTATATTATTAATAATTTAATTTAATTTTAGTATTTGTAAAAATATTTAATCATATATGCTGAAGGATTTTTGAATCACGTACAATCTGTGTAATTACGTGATGTTCTTGTAAAACCCAGACGTCTCCGAAGATCGAGTTAAACTCTTTATTTTGGTTACGTAAAACAAAGGAAACGCAACAGATAATATATTTTACTTTGCGCACATTACTATTGTCCTTCAGCTCTATAGTTACCGATCGCATCACGAAATCAAAGCAGACAATAATACAACTCGACATGCCAGCAAAGACTCTTTGACTTTAAAAAGTCACATTCGTGATACTAAACCATTTTTAATAACATGGTTAATTGGAACTTTCATTTTTTTAACTGTAAGATAAAAATATTAGCACTCTTTGTATTGATAGATAAAAAATCACAAACAAAAAAACATTGAAATAGTATCACTTTCAAAGCAATAGATAAAAATAGGTAATGTTAAGAGTTTATTATTTAATGAGATTTTAAATTACTTAGCTGCACAATTTACAAAATTTAACTTTACCTCTAATTATATTTTATCTGACAACGTATAACTATATATGACAGTTATGACTTCACAAAAATTTTTTTATCAATTATCTTACTAAAATCATCATCATTGAAGAATTGTATAGAGATGAAATAAACGCAGAAATTAATTTAATTAAAATAAATCAAACAATATTAATATCGTATACAATTATATTTTTAAATATTCTTATCTTTATGATATTTATAGAATTTACTACAACATTCGCTTTTCAAATATACATCAATAAAATGCTTTAAAATGATAGTAGGTAATATGGATATAAATTTATGTATTTGCCAGGAGCGCATATAAGTTAAGATGAAATCATGAAATATGTTTATATGTCAAAGCAAACCACAAACACGTTATCATATTATATTATTATATGCATTATAAATTGATACACTCAGATACAAAATATTGAATCTGTCAAATAATAAAATTGTTTAATAGAATAAATATTTAAAGTTTTCCAGCATCTCTTATTTAAGATAGTATTGAATAAGTATCTTGTTTTATTAATCTATAGTACGATTTTTTATTACACAAAGCTTGGCAAATCAAAATAAATTGTATAGTCATCATCATCATTATCAACATATATATAGTCAAACATCTCATTATGTAAATTAATCTGACGTTTGAATGACAGACTTTTATTACAACAATCGTTGATTCTCAATAGTTTAAAATGAAAAGCTCTACTACAAAGCTTCAATGAAAAAATTTAATATATAAACCGAAAATAAATATTTTAATTATTTTAAGTGAATACAAGTCATATTTTAAATAATAGAGACCACCGATGGAGTAAGTCCGGTAATGTTCATAAGCAGAAAATTGATCAGAGCGTGATAGTTAATATAGTATGTATAGCGTCAAAGTAAAATCATAAATAAGAAGATAAAAAAACAACGATTGATGATGAGATGAAATTGTGAAATTGTAATGAATGCGATCTCGGCCGTGATCCACGGACCACACATTGAGAATCTGCCGTGCATATTTTTTTTGTTCTTTGTCGTAATTCGATATTCTTTATTGATTAACTGCTATGCGTTATTAATAATCTGCCACTGTGTTGAAGATTATCTGAAACGTTAGTTCGTGATTGAAAAATAACACAATTTTATTGAGATGATTTATGAACAATGTTTTTATTCTATTTTAATATTTTAATCTTATGATAGATTGTAATTTATGTAATGTATCAACTTATTTTATTTGTATTATGTATTAAAATAAATTTTAATTTTAATACTGTAAAAATATTTTATTTTGATCTTGTTTATTTTGCTTTTGAAAATTCTCAGTAAAACTCTTTGTTTAGTCAAACGACTATTAATTGCATTTTTAATAAAAGTTTTAATATTAAATGATACACAGTACACATTGCTTTAATTTAGAGCTAAAATGAGAAAAAGTACTAATCAAAAAGTCGTTCTAGATGTTTTATATTTTTTTTTGCTATAGCAGTGATTGATGTAAATTTGTATCATTTTATACTGCTACATTTCGCGTAGTACTATTTTTTTTATGTATCTACTATATGTTCATGTTTAATTAGATTTTTTTATATATACGATTTTTGATTATCTCTGATATTGTTTAGCAATATTTCATAGTGACATAGTTATCAATTAAATTAACTTAAATTTGTTGTTATTGTTTACGTATGAAATGAACCTCCACTTGCTCTCAAAAGGGATTTCAAAATCCTTAATATAAATTTCTCTGGCCAAAATATTCCCACCAAGATCATAGGAATATAATGATGGCAAACGGGATCAATAAAATGACACATTACGGTTGTCAAAAGCCCAACAGGTCGTATGAACTCAAACAAATTTAAATAATTTGGACAGAAAAGGAAGCTCGAAGCTCACCGAATTTCACCGAAGGGTAGAAATACTCTTTCGGCAATCGGTAGCCATAGGTTACAAACAAATAAATTCGAGTTAAATCATTTGAGCAACCGAGGTCCAAAAATTTTTTTGATAATATTTTTTTTATAAACCCTGTCAAAAGCTTTTACATAAATATCACATAATAATGAACTCATTAAATTATATATGTCTGATGTTTATTATAGACGCCATGCCTGATATTGATTTTATACGTCACTTAAAAAATAATTCCTTATAAATTATTTTTAGTTATACTATGTATATGATAAATTATGCACTAGAAAATTTGCCCAAAGCTGTTTTTGATTACTGTTTGAAATTGTTTTGCAATACTGTGACAAAGTAAGCAATTGCACTCTAATAACATTGTGTTGTATTATCTTTGTTTATATAACTAAAAATACAATCACACCAAATTATTGTTAGTATTGTATATTTAAATTTCTCATCACTGCAATAGTAAGCTCGATTATATTATTATCATTATAATCACTGTACAAAAGCAAATTATTAAAAAAATATATAGTCTATTCAACACGATGTCGATGTTTAATTATTTATCTCAATATTAATTCGTGAGATTAGGGAAAAAAATGAGATGATCGATCAACATTTATATAGTATTATTATTAAATAAGTAATGATAAAAATATTTATGTATTTTAATTTGGTACAACCCTTTGAGTTTAATCACGTATCATAATTAAATATCATCTAATTTTCCATATCTCCTATATTAAAAGAAACAAATCTATCGCGGACGGAAATAGCCTTTTTTTAATATCCCAGTGTACTTCCTGTGCCTCCATTGTTCCACATTCATAGTCAAATGCACACGGCGAAATATTAAAAAGGGCAATCGTGCGTGTCAGTCAAAAACGATGTCAACGTTTTCGAAGCATTGTTTCGTATGTTGTGTATTTTTTTCGTTCAATTCGAGTCGGACGTTTATTGGGCTATAAAGTCGTCAATACTTTTATCAGATGAACGTTTCGATTGAGCCGAACCAGGTAGTGGTTTTGAAGATATGTGTGTATGTATGTGTATGTGTTTATATCAATTTTTTTACGGAAATCGAAGGGCAGGTGCTTCTGGTAAATGAATTGTAATGCCTTTTATCCGCCTAATTAGTTGCCAAAACGGACGAGGGTGCGTAGGTTACTTTTGAAGGTGTTTTTTTAATTTGTACGACTTCTGGCAAGGTTTGAGACTTACATAAACTCGGAAATGTAATTAATAATTTTTAATTCAACGCTTTATAAAGAATCAAATGCTGGTTGTAAAGTAAGTTAATAATATTTTCATAACTTTATATAAGAGTTGATTATGTTACGTAAATATTATTGAGCAATTAAGTTGAATAACATATACAATATTTTATTAATTAATAACGGAAATTAAATAAGTTATTTTTAATATTATTTCATGAAAAATAAGATTTATTCAAATACGTTATTAAATTGAAACAGTATAAATCTTGGCTCAAAAGCAGACTATCTACTATGATAATAAAATAATTGTGAAAAATAAGACAAACGGATCAAAAAGCATAAATCGTATTTGGTTAAATATTTATAATTTCCCAAAAATCCCAAATTAAAATTGTGAATTTAATTTTAACTAAGCCTTACTCTTAAACAAATTGCAATATACTACATTATTATTTGCGATTCATTGTTTAGTAATAGTCAATGTAAATGGATCTTAAAATCCCAATCAAATTCCTTATTGGAATTTTTAGCGTTGATTCCAACTCTAAGATAATATACCATGCCTTATTCGTGTACACGGACAAGCCTAGTTATTATATATTTATATTGTCGTCGAAACCATCAAGCTCTCGCAATCTCTAAAGAGCGAAATGTAAACCACGACGATGATGTTGTCGATCATTAAGTACAAATTCAAACAATAAATATTAACAGCCAGATAGACTCAGAATCACGTAACGGCTCGATCTCGGTCACGTTCTTTGCATTACATTCTAATGTTACCCTTTAGCCCGCATCTATTATAACATGAACATTTTTTCATCCATTCTACGTAAAATGGCTGTACCTATGTACATACAGTCAACCAAGTTAATTTACGATCGGGGATGACCGCAGTCGTCTGTGATTTATTCGATTGCCAACGAAAGCGCAGTGCAAATCGTTTTCTTTGAAATTCAATTTATTGATCTTCGCCGAGAGGAAGACGTCGACGGATGCTGCCAAGAAAAATTCCTAAGTCTAATTGCGAATAGTTGTCTCTGGAGAATTATATTGCCTTGAGCGCGGCGTTTGCGAAATGTATCTATATAAATTTCATTCATGAAAATGTCTTCGTTTCTCGCCGTGTCTATATCTGCATTGATTTGCATACATTATCGGCGATGTTCGATCTCTATGATAGATAAGATCGCGAAATACATATACACATATGCATATGATGTAGAAATAATAGGCAGTGGTTCTAAACATATTCTATAAAAATGTATCACTCAATGCTTACGTTATTTTTAAGCTCTTACTATGAGCATTTAAAGTAATAGTTGGGAACCAGTGGCGTGCGGTAGATGCGGCGCATGCCTTGGGATTGTAATACAATTATAAAAATTAAATATTTTTATCATTTATTCATTAATAAGAAACGTAATCGCTCAGAAAATCGGCTATACAACCACACCGAGGGAGCGGCAAAAGCCGACTGCAGCGCGGGCGGACAGGCTGGCCAAATGTCTTACGCATTCTATACACCCTGAATTGGTCGCGCATGCGCACTAGAACTTCAACCGTTACACGTGCTCGTGTTTACATCAACCGTGCACGCGGTTGACGTTTTGAATCTGTCTATTTCTCCGGCCTTTCGGTCTTCATGTCTCGCAGTGGGAGCTGCCGGCTTTCCGTGCCAATAGCCAAACAGGCGTGAAATCTCTCTTCGTGACTTATTTTACCTAAAGGCCATACAAACGTAAACGGTAATGATATCATTCAAGAGAGATTTGCGGATTTATCGATGTAAGTCCCAATAGAACATCTGATGTTCTTTTCGATCATATTCATAATACCTTGGTGAAATTTATATGTACAGAAAAATTAATTATCTGGGGAACACAATGGAGTACAAAAAACTCGAGATATTTGTCTTAACTCCATATTTGTATACTAGAAATCACGATGATAATATAGAAGGTCTAAAATTGATGTATAGAGTTCAATATTTTGAAATACATGAAACAATTTCCACGAATACTACCGATCGTTTTAAAGTTATTGATAATTTAAAATTTATGGCACTTTTAAACGTGACTTTTAAGGAATACGAAAATAATTTTCCAGAACCACTTTTTATATCACTTCAACGCTCATATGGAACTTTTTTTAATTTTATGATGTTGGAAAGTGAACTTATTTATATATATTCGTTACCAGAATTCCATTTAAAATCTATAAATGGCGTTAATAATGTGATCATTAAAAATTTATTAAAATATATTTTATGTTCCCAATGGGTTTTCATATTTCTACGTGGGAATCCATGTTATTTATTCACACATACAAATATTTATTTATTTTGTAAATACTCATAAAACAATTAAGATAATAATAGAATAAAAAAATCTTGTAAAACGATCTTTTAATACTTACAATGAAATTAAACAATAAAAAATTACGTAATATGCAAATGAAAATAATGATATATTCGTGTTTGCATTCCAGCGTTTAATTTCTAATTACAATTTTGGTAACTACGATTCTTTACATGCATATTTTTTAAGTGTACAATTTATAATTAAAGATCTCAGCTTTGCTCTTAAAAATGGTAAGAATAATAAGCTTTGATGTGATTGCTTTTTAAAATTGAAATGTAAGAAAAATATTTACAGTTTTCTCAAGCAAAATAGAAGCCAATAAAATTCTAATAATTGATTTAAAAACAATGTCAAGAAAAAAAATATGAATACATAAATTGTTTTGCCTTTCCCCTCGTTTTTAGCGTTACTAAAAAATAATAGTAAGGTATATAGAAGTCTGGTATATTAAAATTCATTATAGTTAGATTTATATTTAAGCAATTACCTTAGTAATAAGAATTGTTTATTTCATATTTATGCAACTATCGATATAAATGTAGCGACTGTTTGTCAAACAAGAAACGTTTCTTTAAACTTAATTTTGTATTGATTTCTAACGTTTCTTAAAACCACTTTAAGACTGCTTTTAGGGAAAGATATAAGTAAGCGTTATTAAAGCCTATCTGAAAATATACAAATAGTTGGCTTATTGCATGTTTCTATTAGGGACTCTGTGTCAAGATTTTTCCTGGGAATTCAAAGATTTTTTGCTGCCTCGAGTTCCGTGAATTTAAAAAAAATAACCCGGGACTCGAGACTTTCCGAATCAAATTTTATTTAATATATTTTTTCTGATTTTATACCCAGCAAGCGGACTCCGAATTTAGATCTTTTGTTCAACTCGTTGCTTACAATTAAGCCAACATTGATAGAAAGCTATCGAGTGTTTTTTAGGCTAGACTATTTGTCACAAAATCCAGGAAAAGACTATGTGATTCGTCTTTAATTGCCTTGGTGTTTTTAAAAACATATTTTGCCTTACAAAAGTAATAGTTATATAGATTTAAAAATTTGCATTTTGAATTCCGGGAATTGAAAAAACCCTAGACTTCAGAATCCTTAGTTTTAACGCTTGGTTTCTATAAGCTCTAGGTTTATCAGTCAGCATTCAAATGATTTTTTAGCATCGTGCTTATGTCCTTGACCGGCTGCCCCCATTAAAGACTTCATATGGAGAGGATCTTCCGTCAAGGTCCCTTGATACTAATACCCTAAAAATACATTCACAAAGCGAGTCCCTCCTAAGATCAGTAGTTTACAAAGTATTTTTATCTCGTACCCTTAAATATATATATACACACTTCAAATTACTCTCAAAAATTTGCTATCAACTTTACTACAAGTATCGAAATGCATCATAGCTGTCAATTTTGTGTTCAATTTATGTTCACAGTCGTGTAATTATTACTTGACAACCTCACTGTACAGACCACTGCATTAAAAGGTCAGCTAGAAGTTTCTGCTTACATTTATAAAATCCTTAAGGGAGGTCCACAAACTGCAGTATAAAGAGCAGAGAGCTATGTCCACAAAGTAAGGTCTTTTTCAGAAGGTCAGTCCGGAGTCTATAATGTAACAGGCGCGGGCGCTGAGATACTTTCCCTTTCGATCGCTCGCGTGTTAAGTGACAAGAGTGAGTGAGAGATAAAAGCGTGCGGTCAGCATGCCCTTATCTCTCATTCACTCTCATCACTTAACACGCGAGCGATCGAGAAGGGAAGTATTTCACCGCCCGCTTCTAGTATGTATATATAACTTTTGTTATTAGATTTGGTGACTTGATAATAATTTTATATTGAAACAAGCATAATTGTTTTTCTACTATTTGATTATAATGTACGAATTTACGTGATATATTCATAGAATCTGTATTGCATAAATAGGTCTCTCAAAAAAATGTGAATCTACTATTTTATTTTAGATTATCTTAAAATATAAAAATATTGCAAAGTAACCGTATAAATTTAAATATTTACATTTGAAGTATAACTTTTAAGTCTCAGGCTTTTTTTTATGAAACATACAAATACCTACAAGGTATTGTACCTAAATCAGTTATTTTAAATACCGTAACACATTTGTCAAAGCTTTACCCTATTAATGCAAATAAACACCTCACAAATATATTGAAAAACATTTTTTTATTAGCAGCTTTGTGTTTTTTAATATGTATATATTCTAATACTTTTGTGGGATAATTTTAAAAACAAACAATAAATTTATAGTAGTAACTTCAGTAATTATTGTAAATTAAAAGGCTTAAAAATATCTGTGATTTAAATTTCATGATAAACGGTAGAATGCTTATCTTTTTTTCATCTCATTAAATAATTTATATTTCGAACGTCTATAATTAAACTACGCAGTAATTGGTGAATTTTAATATCGGCATTAAATCGTATATGTAATTACAAGTAAGCTATAAAGCTCATTAAAATTAACTCTAAAGAGTCCAGTTATAAATAATTCATTTTATTTTTAAATAAATTATTTTATTATACTTAAGCTATTTTAGTGTTATACAATTACATTTAGTTTGTGCCTTTTTTATTTAATTAATTTGAGTTCCTAAGCATATTGTATGTATACTTGTAATAACATAACGTTTTGATATTATTTAGCTTCGCATTCTAAAGTTTGCATATTTTATAAATTATTGTATTATTCAGTGACGGCCCTTCAGTGGTATTAAGGTATATGAGTGAAATGATATAAAAAAGTTAGACACAAGACACCGAAACCTCTTTGGGGCGCTTAAAAACTACCCCGGACGATTGTAGAAATAACGAACACAAATTATACGTCCGCCCTTTGTGCCTTTGGAAGCAAAATAACCATTGGTTTTGTATTGCCGAATTTAATTTAATTTTTATTACAACAAATTTGCATTTGTATTTATTAAGATAAATTTGATTATATATTTTCATACATTTTTTTTAATATATAATAATACAAATAAGAGATAATCAAAATTGTATTTGATGCTTTATATAAAATATTCTCTAATATTGGTTGATGATCGCTGCTAGTAAATGGCAGGTACCTCTCGCTGTGCTACTCAGTCAGAGGTTGGCCATTATGGTTTAATTTAAAAGATAGGGGAAAGGAAAAGAAACAAAAAAAATATATATAGTCGAATTCACCCTTCTATCACGCGGCTGTGATACCTGTGGATTTGGAAAGAATATAATCGTATCTGATGTTCGTGCTCAGTGACGCTCAAACTTTTTATGCTCGCTTATTAAATATACACCGACTTAATCCTATTACACTCGTCCGTGTAAAATGTTATCTTACACCTATATAAATTAACGTTTAACTTTTGACGTGAACATACTAAATTTTATGGTGTCATAAATAATATTTTATTGCTGGTGTTTAAATCTATTTAAACTGATATTTTATAATTACAGGAACATCAAAATTCGCATTAAGTTTTAAGTAGATAAATATTTTTATTGTAAAGCGCTATATGCATTTTACGATGATGAAGTTTTATTTAAGTTCCATTGCCATTTTATATTTTTTTAAATCAGCAACTCGTAAATATATCGCAGTAAGTTAACTGTAATGTATTATTATGTTTATTACATATTTAATTTATAAAATACAATTTGGGAATGCATACATTTTTTATCAAGACAGGTATAACTTTTTTTATGGCATAACCCCAGCTAAAAGGGTTGATGTTCAAAACTCGTAACATCCTCGTAGCATGGCATCTTTACATATAAAAGTTCCGCTACGACTTTTGAATATTGAACGAATCTTGTACCTGTTCTGTTTCATTGTATACTATTATATATTTCTCACCTACTTTCAATTACTTTTGTTAGTCTAAAAATATGAACAGAATTTTAATTAAATTGAGTTTCGTGCATAAACTATTGTTAAACATTTATATTTTTTTAATATGTGAAGATTTTTGATCAGTTATAACGAAATAATTTTATTGCGACATTTAAGATTACACTCCAATAGAAATATAACACAAAAATGGAGTATTGGTTAAATAAAAAATAATCGATGCGCCATCTATAGACTGTTAATCAGAAAGGACACAGGACACAGTAGCGTAGACTTCAGATGACCTTTCAAATTGAGCCTCACCCCGTGGATGCTTTTATGTAGGCTGCAGTCTCGGTTTAGGGTGCCGCTTGGAGAGTCAGAAATGTGGGCGTAGACTTCTAGCTTTACAAAAAATATCAGGCGGAACTTGCTCCGTGAATACAGCGTAGAGACCTTGATGAGCGCTTCGTTGTAGAGGATGCCCTTAATGAGGACGACCGGCCAAGGACAAAGGCTTGGAGTGTGGCAACCCGCTGCAATGTTGACCTGCTAAAATGTTTTTAGTATGAGAGGGGTTTATAGCCAAAGTATAAGCGTTAGGCCAAGAATAATTAAGTGCGCCCTTCTAAAATCGAAGTCGAAGATTGTCACCTTTTTGGAATTATTTTACATAGAATATATTTTTATCATATTTTATAATTATTTACCCAAAAAACAGTTTTGTAGTGATTTAGGGAAACATTTAAGAGCAGATTAATTTTTTTTTAAATTTCGTTATCTTGTTTGGACATTTTATTTTATAGTTTATTGTACATTTTTTTACCTTTCGTTGAGAAAATCAGTACTATTTGCGTATGGCATGTCACTCTGCAGTTGAGACCCGTTTTTATTAATAGTGCATCTATATAAATAAAAACCCGCGACCTAAATATTAAATTAAATTAACCCTTAGCCAATTTAAAAATATATGGATCTATGATAAAATAAAAAATATTATCTCACAATAAATACAAAAACCAAACTAGTTCTTTTCTATGAAATATTATATTAAAAAATATTCTGATTTTTTTAAGAATACGAATAATTACTTCTGATATGTTTAAGATATGTTTTTTGCAATGTAATGAAATATTGATAGTAAATTTTTTTATTTCAAAAAGTTCAGTTTTTTGTTATTCAACTTTATATTCAATCACACTTAAGTATTAAAACACTGATTATATCTAACGGTTTTAGTAAATACGTATTATTTATATTATATTTTCAACACATTATTATAAAAATAAATTGGCATAAGTCAGGCGAACTTGATGTCTCACGATATACAGTAAAATAATAATTTAAGATCTTATCTAGACAGGAAATTAAATTTTTATAATATTCTTAATATATTATTATTTTATATTATATCCAGAAATATAAACAGTTTGTAATATATGATATTTATTTGATACTCCAAGTTGTGACGATTTGCTCATTTAAATTATATGATATGTTAAAATGTTTGTAATATAACAATAGCATTAAAGCAATCTTTATTACAAACACAATTTCGATACATATGCTATTCAAATCTTAAATCACTAAAATATATAGTATTCCTAAATTAGTCAATATAAATAATAACTCCATTGCCACATTTTGTAGATTTACTGTCATATTTGTTTTTCTACGTAATATAAAATATAGGTATTTATTTATTGTACATATTTCGTTGTAATGTGACATACGTTAGCCCAATGCGTTAGAACAAGGTATTCAACAGCTATTAAGTATGTGGTGAGACAATAGATTGAAATCAGTCTATAAGTTAGTAACACATATTTAATAAAAATATATAATCAATATTTGTCACTATTAGGGATTGTAATATCGGTAGTACCGATACTTGTAATACCGGTATTGGGGTACAAATTCACTTCAATTCTACCGGTATTACAAAATGAAATACCGGTAGTCCCGAAAATATTTAAAAAAAAATTTAATCGTAATTTTTGTACGATACGCGCCACGTATCAACATAAAATGAATACATTTACCTAGCAGTTCCCAGAAATCCTGCCGGTCCCTTTTTTATGATAGGGAGAACAAAAGCAGATATTGCATACATCAAATTCTTTCCACTATTTGTACATTTTTATCTCCATTTAGACTTATTTTTATCCAAATAGTCCACGGAATATGATTCACTAAACATAGGTGCTAAATATTTTCAATATGAAAGTATTAATAATTATATTTAAATAAAAAACGTTTTTAAAAAAAAACTTTAATATAAAATAATAAATAATTTGTTTTTCGTTACTAAAAAAATAGATTCTACTAGACTATATAGTTTAAATCAGTAACAATTAAAATGTGTTGACAGGTGTTTTGATTTATATTTTATTGAAACTTGATTTATATTTTATTTTCTTTAGTGAAACTTGATTTATATTTTATTTTCTTACGAGTGTTTTTTTACATCAAACTTGATTTATCTTTTATTTATTTATATATATATAAGTGAATAAATATGAAAAATTTAATCTTATTTTTTATTGTTGTAACTATTAAATATTGCTTTTTATTATCTCATATCATTGAGAGTACATAAAAAAGTTTCAAATTAATAACAAAAAAAAAACACATATGAATAACATAATTTATTTAAAAGATGCATATCAATGATTTTTTTTAAAAATTGCATATGTTTGACCGATGTAGTCTAAACCGACTTCTTAAAAGTCGTTTTAGACTACATTAATCTGGATTTTAGAATTTAAGAATTTTGTTACCGCCTTCGAAGGGATGACCGTGGAACGACGCGGACGAAACCCGTGTTGTTGAACTTATATACCTACAATTGTAGACAACAGTATTAGGTATATAAGTTGCTTAGCTTTCAAAAAAATAGTTAATGACAAATTTTTCGAATATTTTTGAAAGTCATTGTAGACTACATCAATTCAAATATTTAATTAGCAATTTTTATCAGGAAGAGATTTGTTGTCGTAAGTTTAAGTATTGATTTTGGTATTACTGTTTAATTACTGTTGTTAACAATATATTTCCAACTTAACCAAAAAATAATCAAAAAAAGCCAGTTAAAAACATATTATAGCAAAATAATATGTAAGAATTTAGAAGATAAGTAAAAACATGTATAGTACGCTAACAATTATTTTTTTCATAATTTTCAATACAATATAAACCTCAAACCAAATAAGAGATAAAATATGGTCACCTCAACATTTTTTATATATTCATGAATATAATACACATGTGAGAATGCACACACTCATACAATTTGGAACGTTTGACATTTCCATTTGGGTGTTTGTGTGTGTACTTTTGCGAGAGATTTCGTAAACGTAAGGGAAATGGAGAACAGATAAGAAAAGCAAATAGAGCCTCATATGTGGCCGTGTTTGATCTTGGTACAACGACCTTTGTATGTGCAGACATCTGGCCCGAGCGTTTCGTAAACCTCGGGTTAATGACAGGAGTCCAACAGCCAAAATCAAATTACCGAAATGAAATTTTTAACCTTACGGTTAGTGCATAAATTTAACCGTGAAAAAATGCATATATTCACGTAGTACGTTCGGCCGTAAATCAAAATGAAATCGTCGTGCGATTTTAATAATTGTGAGGGAAACGTCTTAATCTGCCTCTGGGTCGATTAATTTTCCAAAAAGTATATGTCTGTATATGTAAAAATAAAAATAAAATAATTAACGCTTTGGGATGTGTTGCAATGAATGATGGGCGGATTAATAAATCATAAGATTTTTTCTGACCTATTATTGCATTGTTTATCGCGCATAAATTATATATAAATAATTTCATGGACGTGTTAAATTATAATTAAAATAAATTACAACGTGTATTCTTATTGTAATTTTATAATATGTTGTGCTGTGGATGTAAATTGTAGAAAATGGAACGCTTCACCGCCGCCGATTCAACGCCGCCATTTCTCCGCTGGTTCATCTCTACAGTACAATGACAACTTTCATCAAAATAATTATATATTTTATTTATTGTATATATTTGGATGTAACATGACGTCAACCCAATGTGCTACAACGGGGTAAACACATTCAATCAAATTTAAGGATGGAATAGCGTAGTCAGACTAGTAACTCTGAGATTGCGGGTTCAATCCCCGGCAGCAGCATTTAAATTTTTATTTATAAAAAATGCGCTATTATTAAAAAAGCAATTATTGAGTGACTAAAAATACAATTCGCCAAACAAGATAAATATTTTTTTGTCCGTCACCTTACTATATTTTGGGCTACGCATTGAAGGCCTCTTGATAGGTGAAAGTCCTAGTTAGCCACCACTAAGTTTCATCCTTGGCCGGCCGCTCCATTGAAGACTTCACCGCAGATCGCCTGGTGGCAAGCTTTCGACTTTAGCCAGTCGAAGCTCACTTTGGGTCCCCATGAGAATGCAGCTTTCAGATCTGCATCCACGGAGCACATCCCTTTTTAAAGCAGTTTTCTACAAAGTGAGGTACGGGAAGTGTACATAGCAAATAAATGAAAAATAGCAAGTTTATTTACTCAAAAAAGAATTGACAGCAAATATTTTGGATATATTTATTTGTTCGGCCATCATGACGCATTATGGAAACCTGTCAAATCATGATGGTCAAATTTGTAATAAGAAATACAATAAAATAAAAACTTAGGTGTACCATCTAATAGGTGTAGAGATCAAAATATTAAATAGGACCACTGCCTTAGAGGGGCAAAACCATTAATCTACGTCTGCAGAGAGCCCTGAATGACACCCTCCACAGCAACCTACAGAGCTGTAAGAGTAAGACCAAAGATCTGTGCCCCCGGATAATATGCTCCGTAATCTTTGTCCCTAGTTCCATTTTTTTAGTATTATCAACTAACGTTTTCGTGTTCTATATATGTACAAATATGTGTTTTATAAAATGTTATCCTAAAATATTAATTATCAAATGTTTTTTTTAATTAAAAATGGCTTAAATTGCGTCTTCACAGTATTATTAAAATATGAGAAATATAAAACAATTGACTAACTGATATTGTATTAAAATTCTATTGTTTAGATTGTAACTTTATTTTTATTTATAGTGCTAATTTTATATTAGTTAATTTATTGCATAAATTATTGTATGACTTTTAATATTTGTAGAATATTTTAAATGTCTAAAAAAGTTCATTAATAAACACATTCTGCACTGTCACATTCGAACTAGGTAAATTATTATATTTTGCCATAATAAATAATTCATAAATATAATAAAATTCTCTAAAAATACAACATATTGAGTTATAAATATATTATTTGTGAATTATCATTGGGATTAGTACATCATTAAAATTTATTTTAGACAAGTTGTGTCATTTAAAAAATCCCATATTTCATTTTAGTCTCGTTGTACATATATCTACTTAACGTCACAAGGCGTATAACATACGAATGTCCCCATAATAGAATCCTTTATAAGATTGTTATCTCATATTTATTCACCATATTGATAAAACATGACAAAACGGACAGCATATGTCTTTCGCCTTTAGCTAGCGTGTTCGTTATCGTTTCAAACGGCGCACAACGAAGCTTATGTAACCGCGAGCCTTTAAAGGACCTCTGGTTATCACTCGACACCTGAATGTATATATATATATATATAGAGCGCAAGGAAATGTGTTGTTTATTGTTGCATGCTGAGTTAGTTAGAGTGAAATATATGCACATTAACTGGCGTATACACACAATAACTGATCCAGTAAATGTGAGTTTAAAATATGTATTTTTGTGCTATGATACACTGGACTAAAACACATATTTTTTTGCTTCCTTTATTTTTTATTGTATAGGATTCACACCTTACAAAAATACAATGTAATCAAGAATGTCGAAACACCTTTGTACAAGAGTGCAACATTCGTGCTACATACAAAAAGTGCATTGCATGCACAAAAGTCATGCCATCCTCTTGTGATTAACGAAATACTAAAAAATGCAACGAATGCGCAGTAAGAGGGTGTAATTTTCGGCCAATAACGATAAAAGTGGATAATTGCCCACCAGCGCATCCGGAATATATCCCGGGGAGGTCAGGATATATCCTAAATAATTTTAGTCCCGAAGACTGCTCATCTCTGACATAGTGTGTGTAATTGAGGGACCGGCACGCAACTGCATGACGGCACGCATACCGCTGTTTCATTATCGCTGATCTACAAATTCGACTCGTGAACCACACAATGTGGAATCTAATGTGTCAAGCACTAAATAAAAAAGCGTAATCTGACGTATAGCATCTATTCTTTTTCAAGTTTCTATCTTATCAACGTGAATATTAAAATGTCCCTTGTATTAAGAATTAAGTAATTTGTTTTGGAATGACTTTAAGATATTACGATAAAATTATTTCTTTAAAGTATATGTAGCAAAATCGATTTAAATTATTTAAAAAATACAATTATCACAATAAAAAAATATTTAAATTTAGATTACAATATAAATTTAATAAAAATAAATTTGTCTCTTAAGTGAATTCAAGTACTTTTATGATGTGCTAACAGATGGTTCGTAAAATTATTCATTTATAACACTTCCTAGAATCTTGAATGGCTACTCTAATGATTTTTATTATACCGTCTATTGTCACATACGGTCTGTACTAGCTAGCATGAAAAAAATATTAAATGAATTTATGGCGCTTTTAATTTATAATAGGCTTAACTTGACTTAATAATTGCATCGCTATCACCAGATATTGATCTGGGCCTCCAATGAACATGCTATTTAAAAAAGGCAAAAATTAAAAAAAAAATGCAATAGCAATAAAATGAAACATTTTTTTAAACACAAAAATAGTAAAATTTCTACGCGGATCATCTGTCATCAATCGGTTGGCAACACACTAAAATTGAACCTGATTAGAAATAAGTATAACAGCCAGGAATGATCAACTATTTTGGCGGGGTTGGAAAAAAATATTTTACCTTTAAAAAACAAACTTTTTTGCTTTTGCTAAACGAAAAAAATATATAAAGTTTATTTCTACTAATTGTTTAAGACTGCCGCAGATTAAAAAAAATCAATTACGTCAAGAATGTGAAGTAGGTAAAGATCAATCTTTACAGTTCCGTGACTTAATTCGAATCGAAAATCATGTAACAGAATCTTCCCACAATTTGACCAAGCTTTGCTCCAATCCTCGAAACAATTCCCAGAATCTCTACCACGATGCGATAGATAATCTCCTACGATCTTGGACAGCTCCAAGAAATACCTACATGTGACGCAACTCTCCCGGCACCACCCCAAGGCCGATCGCTTTCTATTCATCTCATTTTACCGATCCCGGAACTTTTCGGCCGAATGTGGCGCACTGTTTTTGACCGGTCGCAACCGGTTTCTAGCTCTACAATACATAAATACAATAATAACGTATCGATGACACATTGTCTTGGACGTGTCGTGACATTCCTTTGTTCCGGCGAGGTGCTAATACATTCAGCTCAATTATAATTTCAACGATCCGATAATTAAATGCCGGTTTTATAACTGACAGCAGCGGCGTTCCTATTCAATTATTAATAAGCGAAAATCTCTCTAAAAGGACACGGTGACTGGCCCGAGATACTGTTTGAATTATAATGCCGTATATTAAATTCAATATATGTAAGAGGTATCTTATAGTTGTTTGTGATATTCCATTTAATATAATACGCAACTCACGCGCTCTAGAGATAAATCACATAAGTCGATAATAAAGGAATTTGCCCTTGACGGCCTTGGTGTGACCTTGGACACTATGGAAATTGACATATGTTGAGTTATTGTTTCTGCTGTTTTTATAAGTTAATTAGAATTGCTAGTATGTGTTGTTTTGTATTCTTATTTATAATAATAAAATAAAACGTTGATTGAAATGAATAAAAAAAACAAAGGTTCACAGCGTAAGAAAATGCTCGATACTGCAATTATGTATTATACAAAAGTAATAAAATTTAATTAGCGAATTATCTTCGCTTATTAAATTAATAATATAATTCGCTACGCTGCAAATAATTAAGAAATCAACTATTACAAAAATGAAAATTTAAAATCATCCCAAAGTGTTTATATAAATTATGTTTATAAATAAAACAGTACTTATGTGGAGGTTTATTTTTTGTATACTCGTGCAGTTAATAGCATAACCACGATAATTACAAGAATGAACGGGACAATGATATAATATAATCAAAGACTGACACTGAACGGATCACCACAATAACCTTCGTAATGTCAGAGAAAAATCTGATCCTTTGGACATAAAGGAATATGAAAAAATGTTTCGATCCACCTCGTAGTTACTCATAAAAGCTATATTTATTTTGTGCATTATGGTTGCGCAAACTATGCGCCATCAGATGACAGAAAAAAGCACCGTTATTATTTAATCAAAGAGTCAAATAATGTCTTCTAAGTGTCAATTTAGCAAACCACTTTAAAAGGGTGAACATATTTTGTTGCTAGAATAAACAAGCGCAACAATTGGTTAAGTTATCTCTGTATGGTATTAATTCGATGGAGACCTACCCAACCTACGATACAAAAGGCCGGTCTCCATGGGAAGATTAAACAGATATGATAAATACGAGGAAAATCTTCAGCTGACACTACGAGACGTGCAATAAGAGACCTCAGAGGACCATCCCGAGAACATCATACCTCCGCCAGCTTCTCTACCAGTGATCGGAGAAAAGCAATACTTTTCCACAACAGTTTGCTGGAATATATGTTATATGAAATAAATTGTTACTAGTTTTTCGGCGTCTATTTCTGGTTGCAAAGTCACACCCCATGGGCCTAATAATTTATTTATTTCGTACATTTATTTTTAATCTTGCTTTGTAAAATGGCATGCGTTATCCCAATGCGTTTCAACGGGGCAAACAATCAACTGAATCATACTGAAATCAAGGTTCTTAAATAAGTGACATATGTCTTAATATTTATTTACTATTATTAGAGCTTATAATCGATATATGTTTGGCAGCTGGAGGTGACGAGTGGCAATTAAACACAGATTGAGCCGTTGCAGTAGTATTTTTATTGACGATTTGAAGAAGTTTAGATATTGCTTATAAAAATAACGGGATGCGGGTCACAAACGGCGTGCAAACGCGCCAGAGGTTGCCAGTCGAGAGAGCCATAGATAAATTAGCTATTTATTAATTTCATTTAAATCATTTGTAAAATATTGATTTAACTAGAAATAATGGTACTAATAATATTTGTATAAATGACAATGAAATTCATAAATTTCTTGAATTCATGAAAAGTATATATTACTGTATACTAAATATTCTCATTCCAAGTCTCATTCCAAAAACTGCTATGATCTGCTCGAAAAAATTTTCAATGAGTTCAGAACTAAAAATTGCTAATCTTTTAAACTACATTAAAATAATAATATATAAAAAAATTAGTGCTTAATTATTTTTATATGGATCAACCATACGTATTATTTTAATGTACATATGTATGGTAAAGTAAGTTTATAGGCAAAAAAATAATCTAAAAAATATAGCTAACTCTTAATAAAAATCCATCTAAAAAAAATTAATATTAAAATAAAAACATATAAGATTATAAGATAAGAATAAATTATTTCTGTGGAGGATCGAATATTTTTCCTGCTTCAAGAATAACACCTAAGCGCGTATTCTTTCATCAAATTAATTATGCGCAAAAATTCGTCATTATGTGGTTCTATTTTTAGAAAGTCATAACATATAATAAAAAAAGATCGTTTATATCAATATATTTATTTACATATTCATATTTTTCTCTTCCCTCATGGCGCTACAACCGGTGGTCGGTTTTGTTCTTGTCCGATTTTTTCCAACTTCTTATGCCCAGAGCTCGTACCATCTCCCTATGATTTCAGGATTTTCCTTCTTTATTTTTTCAGGCATTGAGCCATGTTTAGATGGATTTTATTTCGTCAATGGGCTATTTATAAATTAATAAGTAAAAAATGTATGGAGTATAATATATTCGTAATTATTTTTGAACAAATAGATATATAGCTTACACTTATGTGCCTATGTACCAACAAAAAAGACACCTTCCCAATTTAATTGTGATTAAACGATTTTATGTTATGGTAAAACTCAATATTCAAATGATCTACAAAAGCAAAAATTCAAAGAGGCCGATTTGTGGGACGGTCCAATGGCGCGCTTTAAGCGTTTCAGATTAACTCATAAAATTTATCAAAGTTTGTAGCTTGGCCGGGAACGTGTTATAAATAAATCATAAAATGCGCACATACACACACTCACTCTCTTGTACGCGCTTAATTTTTATTCATATTCTAACCGCGAGCCGTTGAATTATTTATTTCATTCATTACGGCCGCGATGTACGAGAAAATTGGGTATGTTTTCAATGTCGCAACAGTTTCGAGCCTCTAACATCGCATGATTTATTTATATTATTATACACATATGCGAAGAAATTAATTCACGAATCGCCGCCTTCTCGTCGTTCGAATTATTCAATGTCGACGGTTAACAATCACTGCCCCTAACTCGATTCCAACTCGCTCGTGTAATCATTAACGAACGCTTCGAAACCAATCAATCGACTATTGCTACAAATAAAATTAAAATATCATACGAGTATATGAAGCAGCTATTCCCAATCATCTTTGTTTAGCAAACCTTCAAACAAATTCTTATAATCAAGGGAAAACCCTATTTTATTTATTTGTATAAAAAAGCTTTGTATTTTTTCATCTATCAAATAAGATGACGTTTAATACAAAGCTTTTGAAAAAATACAATCAACATGTATGTAACTCATTTGCAGGTTTAAAAAGTTGCTTAATATATTTAAAAAATATTTACCTTTGCAGTAAATACAGATAATAAATATTGTTTTCTTTATTTAACTTAGAGGTTGTAATGGTTAGAAGTGTGAGTGTTTTTTACATAATTTATTTTAAAAGTATATAAAAAATGTGACGACCGTTTCGCTACATTCTTTGCCACCCAAAATGAGATAGGGATGTTTTTCGGAACCGATTCAAAAAAATAAAAAATATAAGAATTATAAAATCGTTGATTTATCAGCTAAAGCAGAGAAAGCAGCGCATTTTTATTTAAAAAAAATATTATTATGTCTTTGTGAAGGCCTTTTATCAGGTAAATATTACAGTGAGCGGTTATTTTCGCATTGTGCTAACTCTTGTTTAGTTACAGCGAAATATTACCAATAAAAATACTCTAAATTAAAATTTAGTAAAGATACTAAAGCAAACATTTGAAGTAAGTAGTATTATTATGTTCCTGATTAATTTCTACACAGCAAAACCTTGCAATAAAGTGATATTTGCTGAAACCACTTGATTTCTACAACTTTTAATTGATAGTCTCTGAAATTAAATATCAAAATAACATGAATGCTGCTCTCTTTTGTAATTTTATATCGCATTTAGGCATCATCGGAACATCAAAAGCACCTGTGCTAATATTTGAAACATACAATAAACATATTGTCAGAAATCTATACAACATCCTTATAAAAATGCAAAGGTAAAAATGAATACAAAATTTATCTTAATAAAAAATCAGTAATTGTCATAAATATTATTGTTTAACTTTTTTTAAAGGCAGTAAGGTTAATTTTTGTGGCAATCACTCACTTACAGCAAGCTGGTATTTTTTTGTCTCGCGCATCGTATATAGTGCCACATTTTTTATAATGATACAAGCCAGCATATGTTTGAGAGCCAATTGCATCGCTTCTTGAACACACCCTCAAGATCTATTCACGCCTTAAAATAAACGATCCACATGGCCACTCCGGCGATCGGTAACCAAGAGTCAAAGAACAATAGTATTATGCTCAGGGTAGAATGTATTATTTATCGCGCGTCCTTTCCACCTAAGAGCAGTTTTTTCGGTGGTACCTATGGATGTGCTCTTAGAAGGTCAGAGCAATATTTCCAATTATTTGCTCACGAGATCGTTTTTCTCTGTTTGTCTCTGTTTTCGTTTGTTTGAATTGTCGCTAAAGTGACCTCAAAATTATAATAAATTGTGTGTGGTTGAAACTTTATAATACGCTTTTAATAAGCTAGTAAAAGCACTCAAGAAAGCTGTACTTTTTTTTTTGATTAGTAATTATTTGTTTGGGAGGGATAAGAACCTAAAAGCAGACCTTTGTATTTTTTTTCTCTAAACTGAAATTAAAAACATCATCTGCTATTTTAGTGATTAATATAATATGGTTTAGAATTTTTGAATAACAAAATGGTAAAATATTTTATTGAAAACTTGCAGCTTCAATTTTATTGTATTGCACAGAAATTCGCTGGCTCTAAAAGCTGATGTATTAATTTTTAAAAATCCAGAAAATTGTGTGAAAAATGTAGCGCCTTTACTGAAGTCCTAAAAAAATGGATACTCGTCCTGAAGTTTAGGCCGTATGTAGCGTAGTCTTTTTCAAGAAATTTGTGACAGAAAAAAGCTTATTATATTAATATTAAATTCATGAGGAAATCTAACATAATTGACTTAAATATACCCACATATTCTTGCACTGTAAGCCTTTTATCGGTCCCTTAATCGAATATACCACTTGAGATTGATTAATATTACCCTTAAATCTTTACATTTATAAACACTGCTTAAAGACTTATTACGAGCTTGATAAGTGGCATTCTAACGTTTACAGTTAGAGAGCGTCTTCATCTTGTAATTCGTTTTGAGCACATCTATATTAATCCGAGCCAAATAGCTAATCGATCGACTAAATCCAAAAGCCGCTCAGACGTTCCAATCGTAGGAATTCTTCATTTGTCATGAAGCGTAAACCTCATTGATATTTTTAAACTATCGGCAGGTTGATTTATTAACTGGACGCTAGACTGATGGAGCTCATTAGTACCCCGACCTTTAAAGTAAAACATCAGATATGGTGCCAGTCACATAATTTACTCACGAAGTAACGACCTTTAAGTATATCTTAATTCAAGCTACCACTATATTAATAACTTTATCTTATATTAAATTAAAAGCTTCTAGTTATATTTAGCATACACATTTTTTTATATAATGTCATTAAAAATAATAAGAAAAAAATATGCATTTTTATATTAAAATGTTTTAAAAATTTTATATGCCTTGATGTGCAATATATTCATATGGCAAATTTATATTTTTAGAATCAAAATATGGAATATTTTAGTATAAAGTTTTTCAAAACCAATTAAATAACATTTATGGTAAGCAATAATAGAAGATGTATGGATGATATTTTTATGGAGTCCTACACTTTTCTTTCTTATTACAAACAATTGTATTATATGTTAGCTTTTATAATATTGCTTCATCGAAACATGTTCAAAAGTCCGTCTGTTCATTTATACACGCACAAAAATCTAGAGAGGTGACTGACATTCTAGCTTCTAATAAAAATCTCCACCTTTTCGCTAGAAGCACATAGGCAAAGCGGTTATATTCCATTATTAAAGACCTCCATCGGCAATAAACAATCGAAGGAACCGGTTCGATTGAAGATGGCCAATTTGGGGATAACAACCGAATTTCGTCCCCGCGAACGTGTTTTACATGATCAATCGGCTCGTAAATTCGATAGATTTTTTCTGACATTGCTTGCTCGAGCTTCTTATTAATATTGGTATTAATTAATAAAAAAATGTAATAGAAGCGAGAAAGCTTCCGATCGGTAGGCAGATAGTGGGTGGAATGCGTGAATTTCAAATCGACATCAAAAGCAATTTTGGTAATAGAGCATCATGTAAATAAACCTAAATTAAGTAGTAAATTATAAAATTAACAATTTTATAATTTACAATTTAATAATTTAATATTTTAATTAATATTGAAATGTTAAAAACAGATTTATTTAATGTATTTTACGGTAAGATAATTTGCAGACTACATTTAAAGTGTTATGTAATTATAATATTTTTTTTAATTGTACCTATGTATTGATTACGAAAGTTGTTTGCTAAGTTGTGTAAATATATAAGAGCTAAACACACCTCACTACTATACTCCTTTGAAGTGTGTTGGTCATCAGGTGTAATAATGATAAAATGGGCTTTCAAACTAAAAGGGAAAATTGCAGTTTTTCTTAGTGAAAACCATAAGAAAGGTGCAAATTTAATTAGGAACGACAAATTTATTTTTTAAATTACCTATTTAGTTTAATTTATCATAAATTATTTCATATAAGTTCTACAAATACATTCACTGATTAAACGACAATATGGAAATATTATAAAAAAAA
This sequence comes from Plectrocnemia conspersa, assembly GCF_051122295.1. NCBI lineage: Eukaryota > Metazoa > Arthropoda > Insecta > Trichoptera > Polycentropodidae > Plectrocnemia > Plectrocnemia conspersa. Next base: position 9,099,488 of record NW_028277166.1, on the reverse strand, counting down.
TAACTATAGAAAAAATATGTTTTACTTATTTCTTTCTACTTAACATTTGCAAGTTTTGATAATGCACTTTTTACACTATTTCAATGAACTTGGTTTTACAAAGTTAGCATTGTGCACACAATCTTTTGTTGATAAACAACATTATACATTTGGATCGACAATTTTCAAAAACGAACAACTGAAATTATTTATTATGTTATACTTCTTAGCAACAAAAATTTGAGACCTTAGTTATTTTTGTTGTTGAATCAAAGTGTGTTTGATAGACTTAGTCGTGCAAAGCTATACAATTGTTGTAGCCATTCGTAACATTATTTTTGTGTGAGAAAGGATTTTGTGCATTTGCTGCTAATAAATCAAAATATCAACCCTGTTTTGTGGCGAAAAAATATTTTATCAATAACACGAAAATTTGCTAAATTTTGTGCTGATAGCTTTTATTTGCTGACAGCTCATCATTTGTCATCATACCTGTGAGTAAACCTTACTGTTATTATTTTATATTTTTAAAAGAAAATACATATTCACTATGAAAAAATGTGCTTGAACCATTACTAAAATTACGGGGGGGGGGGAGAAGGATTTTTTTTTAAATATGGCTTAGAAACCACTGCTTTAACCCAAAGTCAAATGTTGAAACACATTTTAATTAGTATTATACAATAACACATTTTTACTGAAAATATATTTTGCTCCCAAAAAAATTAGTTAACATGTTTTTCTATTGTTTTGCTACATTTATAAATTATCGCCTTTGAGATGTATTTTTAATACAGACAGAGAGAAAGAATATTCATATTCATTAGGCTTTTTGTAGGGATTTTTTTCATTTTTTTATACCACAATATGATTATTAGTAAAATTTAATTTATTTTTATATAAGTGATTATAAGTATTTTTATTTAAAAAAAATATTTATCATTTATATGATTGTTTTTGGAATTTTTTTAACCCTTTGAACGCGGAAAGCGACTAAAGTCGCCCAATTGATTTTTTTATCTCTTTACGCAAAAATCAGTAAAAAAAAATGCTTTTCAAGAAAAAACTTTTTTTTGTGAATAAACATAAAATATCATTTTAAATAAAAAAAAAATTAAAAATCAGAACATTTAAACACAGTATCAAGATAAAATTTGCATTTTTCAAAAAAAAAAAAAAAAACAATAAAATATTTTTGATTAACGCCTTCAAAGGGTTAAATATGGTTTAGAAATCACTGCTTTAACCTGAAGTCAAATGTTGAAACACATTTCAGTAACTATTATACAATAACACATTTTTACTGAAAATATATTTTGCTCCCAAAAAAATTAGTTAACATGTTTTTGCATTGTTTTGCTACAAAACATTTATAAATTATCGCATTTGAGGTGTATTTTTAATACAGACAGAGAGAAGGGATATTCATATTTATAGGCTTTTTGAAGGGATTTTTTTCATTTTTTTGTACTAAAGTATAATTATTAGTACAATTTTAATTATTTTTATTTAGGTGATTACAAGTATTTTTATTAAAAAAAATTATTTATCATTTATATTATTGATTTTGTTATAGTTGTTAGTTATTTTTAAAACAATCTTTTCGCTACAAAGATTATTGTATGTAAAATTATGCACTGATTTTAAATAGTTTATTAGCTTTCTTCAAATATTCAATTACTTAATAATAAAACAGCATATCTGTCGTATAAGTAATAAAAAAAAATTGTATTTAAAAAATAAATCAAGTTATTAAATCGTTGTTTCTTAAAAAGAATTGTAATCAAGTTAAAAGATGAAAAAATTTTAACATGCAACAAAAAATTATAGTAACTAACTAGAATAAGAAAAATAATTAATTTATAATCAAAAATATAATATAATAAATACAGGCATGTTAGAACAATTAGTTAAAAATCATTTATAATTATGTATTTTAAATGTTATAAATAAAAATACTTTTTGTAAAAAAATTATCAATTTTTTTATACAAAATTAAAATTATTTCTATTTGACTGAGGAAAATAATTTATTATTACAGTCGTTTCTCATTTTTAAAATTGTTTTTGATTACCATATCTGATAATTCAAAACACCTAATTAACTTTATTTTAATTATTTAACCCCACATTAGCCGTATAAATAATAGAATTGATTTTAAAATAAATCTGTTTATTGAGTCTTTGTTGAATCACAAAAAATCGTAAAAAGGTATAAAAACGTGAAACAGCTATAATAATAGAAAAAAATAATTAATTTAAAATCAATGCTTAAATTTACATATATATATAATCAATCTATTAAATCGTATGATTACAAAATTGTAAGCAAGCTTAATCGTAGTAAAATAATGCTTATTAGATAAATTAAATACAAAAAACAAAATTTACTAAAGATTTTGTTGCGACTTTAACAGCAAAAATATTTTAAACGTAATTCTTAAAATGAATGAATTTTATTATATAGCTGTAATTAATCATTAGAGAGGAATTAGAAAGTATTAAATTAAAAAAACCGCAAATATTAGTCAATTGTAAACTACAGTAGTTTTAAAACCAAAAATGTAACCTTTTTATTTTAGCGAAATATTGTACGTTATGTCATATAATATAAAAATAATAACAGCAATATTTAAGTTATTTAAACTATTTTTTTTAAATAAAAATAGTTTTCTTTGAAGTGATCAATTCCTGATTATAAATGTTAACCCTAAGCTTAAATCAGTTAAAAAATAAAAAATATTTTATTTAATTTTAAAGAGTTTAAACAAAATGATAAAAAATCTTAAAAATTGAATTGACAAAATTAAGCGTGATACTCAAGTTTTCTTATCTTTGTGCCAAAAAATCTTGTCGTGGATTTTAATTTTAGAACAAATGTATGTAAATAGGTTCATAAATTCATATTTTAATTTTATTTTTGAGCTTTCTACGACCTCGCGAATCGCGGAATCGCCGAGCCGGCTCGCGGACAGGTTCAAGAGAAGGCCGCTTATAAATTGAGTCGTTAATGCACGCCGGGACCAGTAACAATAAATTATTTCGTGTGTACACACTGCGGCCGCGAGATCGAATCGAATCTCCTCCGCTCTTTTAATGGACCGTTTAGAAACGAGGGGCGAAAATTTGTAATTTAAATGCGAAAACGGCCCGCCATCGAGACGACCGTTAATTGCGACATGGACCGAAATTGTCATCGTTTTCCAATTTACATAGATTGAAAAATGCAGTATAAATCTTTAACTGGGCCCTTTAGAGTAGCATCATCGAAACAATCTCTATTTGCATCGTAGATTTTTTTCAGAAACGAAGGAAAAGTTGAGTATGATTGGTCGATATGAATATTCAATATGGCTGTGATACTTTTGAAAGTAGCTTGTTATATGAATAGTTTCTGAAATAATGCAATATTACAAATACAGGTTTACATAAAGAAAATCGCTCGAATTTTCAAATACATATAAATCTTTTATCATAATTTCCATGTTTTTTCAATTTCAATTAAAAATACAATATTCTTTAATTGTTCATTGTTGACTTAAAATTATATTATGATTTTTTTAAATTATAAAAAGTGTACTGTATATAGATTTATTTTGGATAACTTTCTATTCAAAAATAATAGTATTAATAGTGTTACTTCACAGCGGACTGCCATATTTTTGTGGTAAAAGTGCGCGCTTTTTATTAAATATCAATATAAGGGCCATCATGGCGGCAATAGTTTCAAATATGGAGAGCTGCGTTAAAGTTCTTGATTATGTCATTGAGAGCGAGTCTTTAGCGGTAGTTATTGATTTGAGCGCTGTGTATTAATTTTTGTACACATGGCCAGTCTGAGGGAGGCTTAGTGCTCGCCCATTCTTTTTTGCCACGACAAATTACATATGATGAGGTGTAATTGTATCCCTAGATTTGAAGTTTATATCAATATCACTTGTGTCATCTGGACAGGTTTTGAACCTCGGTTAAAATTTACACATTTCACGAGGCGGTAATCTCGCATTGCCTTTGCTCTTTGTCAATGTATTCTTGGCGGATGTTTTTAACTTATGATGTCGGTACACACTGGTTAGCATAAGAAAGAACATACCTGCAAGTATTTTCTTTATTGTACGTATGGTACACTTTGCCAACAGCTGCTTTGGACTTGCGGTGGTCATAAAATTTCTAGATTTTTTGATGATTTAAAGTGCTTTTAATAATGTTAATTTTTATAAAAGCTTTTAGAATTGCTTAAGAGTGAAGTTTAATGTCATGTATAATAAAGGAGAAAATGTAGCAGATGCAATTGAAATATTATAGCTTTTATATTGACGACAACCACTACTGAAACATGAACTAATGCGATATTCACTTAGTAAAGCTTTCGAACTTTCCTATCGTAGCAATGTGGCAAGAAACAATCGTTACACTCCTAGATCTTATCGTATGTGAATTAGCTTCCAACATGACTTTAAATACAATAGTTTTGAGCTTGTGGTCCTTTTTGAGTATCTAATGATTTTTTCTAACCAGCAGACCTTTCTATGAGCGCTAGTATTTCTGCATTAGGTGGCAAATTGTATTTATTTAAGTAGTCGATTTTTTTGTGGACACCGTTTTTTTAAAAACAGATTAGTACAAATCAAAAATGACTTTAGGATGCAATATCTATCAATCACAAATAGCTAAATAGTAAACTATTGTACAGAATGTTTCTTAATCGCGTTAAAATCCTATTAAAACTTGTATTGTATTTATTGTTGCGAAACTTGTTTTTACTGAAACCGCAATCTCAATCGGCTCAAAAGGTCATTATACTATTACAATGGTCATATTATCTGTTTATAATAGTATCAGAGATTAAATTAATATATAATTTCAACCCTGCTCTGCCTATTTAACGCAATGTTTTCGCATTTGATGACGTCCGTTGCAGTCCATGTCGGCGGATGCGCTAATGACCCCGGCATCTCGGCTATTCGAAGGGCCTGCACTCGCGGGGGCATTCGTCGAATTAATAAAAGCGGGCGCCCGCGGGCGCCACGGGCGAATCGCGTATAATTACGGGATAATTATATAAAACACATCGGTCGATAAATCATTTTGATGGAAGCACGAGTGACGGCGCGCCGTCATGACCGGTGCCGGTAATGGAACAGCACCGGTCATCTCCTTGATTAGAACCGGCCCTGGTCGATTCGCGGAAATGTCATCATACTGATGGGCGATTGATGACCGACCGAGGTGTCGCGATGGGTCAATCCGCGTAATTGATGTGATTATTGATTGGTACTTTTCTAAGAATTATCGGCTTTAAGTAACGCAAATCGTTGCAGAAACTTCAACTTACAGTAAGGTTCAAGCAAATGCTTGTTTAAAATTGGAGACACTTTATCTTCAATAAATCTCAGAAATTTAAAAAAGATTCAAATTTTTATAAATATATTAATAAATAATTTAATAGATATTTAACTATTGTATGTATATTAGATTCGTTTTCCTATGTTTTTTTAATAAACATAGAACACATTTATAACAATAATTCATTTAGCAAGGTATCGGAAAGCCTGCCTTCATTTTTTATTATATATCCTTGCCATAAAAAAACGATTTCACGGAGGCGATAGCTTAATCTAAAATAATGCAAGTTTTCTATATTTGATGATTCATTTTTTACAATATTCAGAATTCTTTCCCTAAATAATATTTTTCTTTGTAGTCGATGTCAACAAAAAAATATTACCTTTTGTCTTAAAATTCCATTCTATAATTCCTTAAAAAAACTTTTTTTAGGATGCTGATCAGTAGAATATGTATTTAATTTATTATCAAATAATTATTTGTAATATATAACGAAAACAACTTTTATTTTCTTGTATATAATATATTTCTGCGACATTTCCTAGAAATAATGTTATATTACCGCACACATATTTTTTTAATCGTACAAAATTTTCAATACCTATTGCAATGTCTAATATTGAATATATATGTACTTTTTTTTTGTTAAATTTTCATGTCATGGGTCAGCGTCATGAACTTTTTTCGAAGCTCTCTTAACTGTTGACGACTCAAAGAGACGACTTGACTGAATAAATTTGACAAACAAAGTGAAAAGACCGCTTTTTTCTGAACTATGGTGGTATCCGCTTAATACAGGCTTGTCTGTGTCGATTTGGCGCGAGCTTCACCGGTGCACATAAGGCCGAATCATCAATTTACGACGACAAAAATATAAAACATGATTTTATTTGATATTCTGATCAAAAGTGCTTATGAGGAGACTACTTAATAATTATCTTTCAAAAAAATAGTTAGTTGAGGTCAGGTACTCATAGTTTTCTAATTTAAAAAAAAAACAGTTTCATATTAAATTATATCTGTATTTTGATATAATGAGATAGGTACATAATTTACAATTTTGATTAAAATATTATTTTACATCCACATAATCATCTTTATCATCATCATCAGACTCCTGATCACTATTACTCTCAACTTCATCACCACCACAGAAAGTAGGCAGTCTTAGCATGCTTAATACAACTTCATTGAATTGTGTTTTTTGTTTTTTAGGTTTTTTTCGTTTATTTGTCACAATAGGGTCCGATGCTACTAGCATCCAGTTAAATATGTCACTATTGGTGTTGATTCTTGAAGTTTTTCTGGAGTGATATTGTCTTAATTTTTTATAGTCTTTATGGGCTGACTCAATTGCATCTTCTGACAGTTGGCCTATTGGCAAGGGTAAAGATTTTATAATATCAGCTCCATGTATTAAGAGTTTGTGCTTGTTGTTAAAACGCTCGTACATGTAATTACAACCACGCCATTTCGTCAAAAGCTTTGTGATAAACATTTTGACTATAAGTTTTATTTGTTTTGTACAATTTTCAGAAAGTTCACTAGCACCAAACTTATCCAAAATATACCGTAATAATTGTTCATTACACTTTAATGACGATAATTTGTAAAACTGTTCATTTTTTAACACTAAAAATAGTTATTTTCTCTTAATCTTCACTTCCTTAAGAGCAGGATCGCCACGACTACCTGAAAATAATAAGCTCGATTTAACAAAGGGGGAAGGAAGGGGACTTGAATTTTACTTTTTTATATTAACTATGAGATATTTCTTCGAACTAGTAAAAAAAAATTAGTGTACTTTTTCTAACTTTTTTTATAACTCTAGCTTAAGTTAACATTTCAATATTTTATTTAAACAAAAATTGTATTTCATAAAACATATATTATATCTATACTACGTATAACTGTTACGTTAACAATAATTTAATATTAAAGTATATACCTGAAGCTTCAATATCCATGTTTAAAACCTTGTGATTTCAAATTTAGGAAAATAGGACAAGCGTAGTTACTCCGTCGACAATTCAGGCGCAACTGACCGATATTGGCCGTGCGGAAGATAACCTAACTTTGCAGGCACGTGCCAGCACGTGGGTGTTGCACTAACAAAAAAAAAATACGGAGCATTGCGGACTGGTTAATAAAGAACGTTTTAAAAATATTTGTGATTAATTTGAAGAGAATACTTTTTCGTATTTTTGGCGCCGTAATTTAGTTAATTGGCCTTATGTGCGGTGGCGTGATCAGGATTAAATTATGATGGTCGTATTTTATTAAATAAATAAATGTTAATATATACTTGTGCACTTTAAATTATTTTTACGTTTCAAATTTGTGCAATAAATTTATGTTTAAATATATCGTTCGAGATATGACTCTGCATAGTCTCGAAGCTTAAGCCTAAAAATTCTGAAGTTCAGGTGACTAAACCAAATCTGGCAAACATTAATATATTTTTTACTATACTTCTACTGTGTCGCTTCAATGGTTGCTCCGCGTTTTGTCAGTCTGAACTATTGTTTATTTCTCGATTAAAAGACAAATAATATGTTTTTTAAACAGCGGCGCTTAAAGATTCTACCGTTTAGCTTTTTTTTAGTCAATCATGAGTGATTTGTGTGATACCTATCTTATTATCTGTGGGAGCTATGAGCTTAAATGATTTAGCTACCAGCTCGAGAAAACAGCTATTCAATAGCATAAACGTCTGCGACTCGCCAGTGAAACTACCATTGATTTACTCTACTCGTCAATGTCTCTAGTGGAAAATAAACACGTAAAAAATATTGTAACAGCAACAGTAGTGAACCCTGTTTTTTTATTTTGAGAGATACTGGCATATGATATAAAATAAGATGCGACTCACAAATGTCAATGGCGTTCTGGTTTACAATACATTGTGTTTTTAAAGCGTTAGTTGCGTTATAAAGAAAATTTTAGCGTCATATCGCTAATATATTGCATTCCGCTTAAATTCCGTTGCTTTTATGCATGTGCGTAGGAGAAAAAATACAATTTAATTCAGAATAGTCGCCACAAATTATTATTAAGGAAAACAGATACTTAATATATTCTACTTGTATATAAATACAAAAAACATTAATTTTCATTATTTATTTAACATCCAACCAATCTAATTGTATATAGTACCCATCTATAGAGAAAAGCTTAAAATTACCATTCATAAAATGACGAAAAATAAATGTTAACGTTTCAACGTCGCCAGGTCTGTCGCAAGCAACTTGTGCCTTTGTAATATTTTATAACAATGGCTGGCATTACGGACGTATATTACGGCAATGTACTTTGGCACATAAAGGGTTAAGTTCGAAAATGCATTTTTATTCAATACTACTATCATTGTGTTCTTCTGTACTTTTAAATATTGTTTTATATGATTCCTTGAGTTATGTAATATTGTTGCAGAATTATTAGCATGAGACATTATATTACTATTGTAATTGGTTTTGTTGTTTTACAATTACTATAAATATATTTCATCCTAGAAAATAGAAATATTTTTTATGATATTTCATAAGTATTGTGAAAACTCATTATAATAATATCCATAATTATTTTAACATATTTTACATTATCAACTATTTTAATATTAATATGTTTATATATTATATCTAGCATATATTTATTATTTATAAATATATATTTACCGACTTTGATTGTTATCCTATTAATCACTATTTAATCATAATTTTAGGAAAATATGAATTTAATAAAAAATAGGATTCTGTATAAAGGTATGACATTTTTTAAATTTTAATTTAATGCATTTTTATTATTAAAGTAAAATAAATGTATTTTGAATTTACCCTAAAAAATACAATTATTTATTTTCTGCGACTTTCATGATTTAACAGCAAGAGTAAAAACTTTCATCTAATTTTTTTCTCCATAATTTTTCAAATTCACGGTGTAGAATTTTTAATGAACCCTTAATTAAAAATACAAATTGAGTCAAAAATCTTTTTAGTTTTTTAGATAAATTTAATTTTATATTTCTTATTTCTTTGACTTTTTACTATAAAAAAAAACAAACAGCTAGTTATGAAGTACTATAAAAATATTTTAGCTATATTTTTACTACTTATTTACAATATATAAATATAATGTGCAGCTAAAAAGTTTTATTTATAAGTTACTAGTTTTTTAGATTTTGTTAGTTGCGGTTTAAATTTTTCAATATTTACTCAAAGACTAGGTATACAATTTTTATTGAAAAGTTTTATTCTCGATGGTTTCGTGTACCACTGATGAACAATGTTTCAAATGGGATTAGAACTTTGTAGTTATTACAAATACATGTGTGATTAATTAAGGTTCATGCATATATTTTAGAAACAAAAAAAATATAACTAATAAAATGTTACAATCTCAGTTTACTCTAAGCCCACAAATTATTTTAATAATAAATATATATCAATTAATTAAATATATTTCACTAACCAGTAAAATTCAACGATTGTGTTCATTAAAAAAGCGCTAAAAAATATCGTTGCACTTAATGACCGTGAAATTAGTTGCATTGTCAGGTCGTTGGCAAAAAAGTGGCCAATGATTAATGTATCTCGCGGGAGGTCCGAATTGACCTCTGTCTGCTAATTGCATACAGGTGCATTCACGGTCAAACTGCAGATTTGTCATTGTTAAATTTGAACTCTTTTCTAAGAACAATATTAACTGCGATAATTCACCGTGTCGGTTTTGGGTTTAAAAAATGGTTCAAACAGAAAAATTAATATTTTTTATCATAAACATTTAATAGACAACATTCCAATTGCTTTGCATTTTATATTTATTAAAAATGTATTTTGCATTCTATTTTTAATATTAAAAATATTGCGCCAAACGCTTAGTTATTTATAAAACCTAAATCAATATCGATTGAATTAAAACGAAGGTTATATGATTTTATAAATATCTGGCGCTATATTATGCCTTTATTTATTGTATAGTGATAGTAATAAAAACTCGTTTTATTCTTTCAGTTCGATCTTTGGGTTAATATGCATATTACGAAAAAATAGTATATAAAATCAATTTTTATACTCTCTTATGGGTATAAAGGTTCGAGGCGGCGGTTTAATTGGTTTCGTAACGATTACTAATTTAATATCCATTGCTCCTCTCTCTCTTTTCTCTCTGTGTGTATAGTGTCGTCAATTCAGCCTCAGCTCGCTAGAATTTCAATTATCCACTATAAGAGCGAAAGCTCTTCCCGGGTTGGTGTTTTACAAAGATAACCCTTCAACGGCCATTCAATTAAAATAAATTTCAGCACTTTCATTCCAGTCGCACTTGCACGAGGCACTACACCTCAAACGGTGGTAGAAAATAAAATTTATCGTTGTTAAAACATTCAATTTATTTTTATAGCTTTCGATAGTTGAATGGCAGTAAATAAATTAAAGTATCTGCGTTAAATCAAGTTATACAAATTTCAACATGTGTTTTCAACACTTAAACCATTAAAATGCTTATCAAAAAAATGTCACCTTTGTGCTGGCTCGTCCATCTTTCATTAATTAATAGCTGGTTTAAGATTTGATTTTAAATAGTCAAAAATAAACCGTTATATTATACGACTGTGGTCGTTAACGTCAAACTTCGATCCAGTCGGTAAATAAATTTGGCTTATTTTTAATTTTGTGTTATTTATTGTTTTATTTAATTCTATCTACAAGCTTGTTTTTTACAATAATATTTTAATAAAAAATATATTTTAAATATTCATTAAAATTAAATTTACAGACATAACGTAATGTTTAATTCTCATGTATTTTAAAATTGTAGATTGCTAATCATAGTAAAAAAACAGGGAGAAATTGTTTTTGCCCAATAATCAGATCTATATATGATGTATAAAATCGAATATAAAAAATATTAACCATTTGATATGATAATAAGGAAATTATTATAAATTACTTCAGAAGTTTTTTCTAAACAACTATGCACATTTTTAAAACTTCTTATCAATATAGATAATTAATCTATATTCATTGCCAGTTTAATTTATAGCAATTTATGCAATTTAGATTAAATTTATCGATTTCACTTTGCGATACATTTTCTTTATTTTCAGACAAAAAAGATTTTATTTTGATAGGATAAAATGATTCTTTATATCTATGACTTAATATATTAATTTGCTAATGAATGTATTATAGCCATTACTTCTTACACAGAATTTGGTTCGATTTCTCTTTCTAATATTTTGTCATGAATTATATGCATTAAGGAATACGCAAATTCTAAATATGCTTTGCTAAACTCATCTTCAAAAAAATATTTTAAAATTATGGGAGAGTTGTCAATTGATTGACAAGAAAAACTTCTAACACTCTCTTCAATGTCCACAAATTCGCAAAACTTTTTTAAAGATTCTGTCCTGATTGTATAAAAAATTATATTTTTTACAATTATTGACTCTACATCTATTGTCATTGAATCAAACCTATGCTATGCATAGTTATAAATAATATGAGCAGGGCAACGAAAGTTCCAAATTTCCTTTTTAAATGGCTTTAAAGATTCTATTCAATCCTCCAAAATTAGTATCACAATTATCTGTAAAAAAACAATACATTTTTTTTACTAATAAATCTAAAAATAAATCATTTTTGTCATTATGCCATTATTGACGTTAAAAAAACTGAATGAGGAAACATTTTAATTGCCCCATGATTACTTCCATCGGTTGAAACCGAAAAAAAACGCTATTTATGACAATGATTGCATTACATTATCAATACAATATAGAGCGATAACGTTATTCGCGATACATATTTTTATGTCTTTCGAGATGAAATCCTCTTAGCTACTTCCGAATCATCAAAATTTTTGCCAACAGTTTGTTTGTGCAAACAGTAGAGCTATAACAAAAATGGTATTTTTATGTGTAAAAAGCTCCTTCAATAGCTAATACTTTGTGATCCAAAGGTGAATTTTTTTGTGAAAAAAGTCTTTAATTTACTGTGACCTAAATTATCATCCATTAACAAGAAAGCAAGACAATAGATTAAATGATTGGGACCTCACATCACTCGTTACGATCAGAAAAATTCGCATAAATAACACGACTTTTGTTCTTAGAGTAAAAATTCTCCGTAATTGAGAGAATATTTCTTGGTTGCGAAACGGTCAAAGATTTAATAAATCACCGGATCCACAAAATTCCCGTTACAGCGCAATATGACCTTGGGCAATGCCCATCAAGCGAATGTCATTTTATAAAGGCGTATAAATATTTCGCCGTTCTAAGAAGCGACTGCAGCGATTATGATTGGTCAGCAAGCTTTGCAGCCCTGGATACTCAAGTCTGGACTCCGATGAGGAGAAGGTAGTCAAAAACAATCACTCGCAGACTCCGGCAGATACTCGAAGAGACTAGCAGATTCACCCCGCCTGAGACTCCTGAACACGATCATCGCAGCAAGAGGAACTGTCTCCAGATACTCTCATTGCAAGCACCTACAAGACCTCTGAGGATCATCCACGGACATCATCCCTGCGCCAGCTTCTCCACCACCGCTCGGAGAAAACATCTTGCCATTTATCGTCTGTCGCAATTGTTTTCAACCGAAACTGTTGACTTGCAAACCGTTCATATTGCCTCCGATTTGGAATTTGACTTTGGTTTAAAACATAAACTTTTCTGCAGTTCTTCAGTGAACAAACATCGTGACGCATTGGGTCTGTTAGGTTACGATTATTTTAATTTAATTTAAATAATTAAATATGTATATATAATGGTGTTTTAGTTGATACTATCCAGTGATTTATTTACCACTTTCACCCCGTCCCGTCCTGCAGTCCATTACTTCGTGATTGGCTATGAAGAACTTTCGATAAAAACCTTAAAATCCAACGTCTTAGCATCCATCTTCTTAGCCCTGTCGCCCTCCCACCAAACGCACCGATTCCCACAAGCCTCTCGAGAACACAACAGCGGCGTGTATCCGTAAACAGGTGTACGAGGTTTTTACAAATCACACTTTACGACGCCCATTCGCAGGCGAAGGCTCGCCCAACAGGTTTTTCGTGATTGTAATTATATTCTCAGCTTCTGATATTTTATTTGACGATTATTAAGCGTACGGGAAGCGGCACGACGCCGGGGCCCATACCGTGAAATGCCCCCTTTCTTTATAAATCATCCGCAACCGAGTCGAGAGATTTACTCGCGGGTATTTCTCTCGACTTGTGACATCGGCACAAAAAGGTTCAACTCTCGCAGAGAGCGTGCTCGAAGCACACAGAGGGCATTAAGCGGCGGGCACGTAGAGCTGCTTTAACCGCCAGGCACAAAGTTGGGCCATGCACGAATCAGGCGAGCATTCCACCGAAATTGCTCGTGAAAAAATTACCACCCCACATACTATATTATGTATATACATAACCTTTATGTATGTTGGAGTACTTCCAGAGAAATTGTACGACTGATTCATTTCAAAAGTATGCCGGGCTTTTGCCCTCTGAACGTAAGCTAAATGAGTGAGTGACTCGAATTTAATACTCATTAAAAATTAGCCTGATTTGTTTAAAATTTTATGACCTACTGAGTCTCTATTATTCGCCTTATATGCCAGTAAGTTATTATGCATTGCTTAAAAAATTGTAAAAATCTCGACTGATCCACTAAGTTTACTACTCGGAAATTTTTACTGAGTAACGGTATGCTCTGCATTATCCCTGCTAATGCTGGGAAATGAAAAAAATAGATAATCAAATTTATTTTCATTTGGTTTTAAAATATGTATTAATAATTGTTTTATATATTAGGAAAATTTGTGTTCCTCTCAAATATTTTCTAACATCAGTACGAATTTTTCTAAGAGCTATTATCTGGAACGTCTTCGAGAATCACTATTGCGTCCTCTTTCTAGGCCCCAGAACGTCCGCACTTTCCGACTTTTGTCCTCTGGGAAGGGATAATTGTTTTGGCGCTTTTTGGCAAAATTCGGTTTAGATGTATATGCAAAGTTCGGTTTAGCATTATAGTCCTTGCAAATATGATAATAACGCTGAAAAAATCATTGTACATGGGCCCAAAATGACCCTGTCCTGTTCTTCCTGTCATCTCGCGTGACCACCGACCACTCCTAGAACACATTATCGATCTAGTCTAGTTTAGGCCCACGTGGCGAGGCCGTATAAATTAGAGCGAAAAAAGGATCGTTAGTCAAACGCGACCGTTTGATGATTAACAACCTTTCAAACCGCATCGCGATGTGAAATGGTGGAATTAATTTATATTTGTCATACACGCCATCTTGATAACTTGTGTGGTAGATACGTTGATTAAAGATGAAAAAAATGTACATGTATTTATACGATGATGTAGGTGCAAGTTCGTTATTGCCTGGGGCGATTTGATAATTAAGTCGGGCGGTGCTATTTCTTGAGTCTATTTATTGTTTTGGTAAATGTGAGTGAAAGTTATTAATTTTTTTTATAAAATATTTTTGTGAATTTTTATTTTTAGCTCCTGCAAAATTATTTAAAATATTTTTACAAAAATATTTTTTTCGTCAGTGTAATCATATGCACTGCAAAATTATTAACGATCAATTTAGTTTTCGCGAACTGTATTCATTGACTCACATTTAATTTCAATAAAAATTTTAACACCAAAAACCTACAGAAGGTGTTTAATGCTAGATATAGAAAAATCGTTTGCCTTTATATAAATATTAAAGCTCCTAATATCTTATATAAATAATACGCTCAAAGTAGTGCTTGAGTCCCGCAGGATAGTTTTCTCATGTTGTTTTTCTTCAGTATATATCTAATGACATTCCTACTTTTAAAATACTTACAGTATTAAACAAATTGCAATGTTTTTTATAAAACTTAAATAATTGTTTCATTAAATGAAAATTATTATAAACCAAAGAAAAACTTATGCAATAATTTTTACAACATGTAGGCAATCCTTGCCTTTACCTTTAAAAAATGAATAACGTAACTGCATTAAATGGAGGGCAAGCGTCAAATACCTGTGTGTATATTATATATCTGAACTCAGGTTCAAAGTGCTTGTGGCCATTGCCACTCTAAAGCGAAACATTTTTTACTATATACGAATAAACAGAAAACTAGACCGAAAATAACTAGAATTTACAAAACTTATCTGAATATCGAATTGTTAATGATAAAATATTGGGGTTATGAAAAATCGAAAAATATTGTAGGAATAATGAATATAGTTTTATACATACATATGTATATATTTTAATGTAAATAATAAAAAAAACTATTTAATTTGATTTTAATTTAATTGTACCTTCTGCCAAAAATATTTCAAAATGGTATGCCTAAAAAATATTACCATAAAAAGTAACTTCTAGATTATGCTCATTGATTTGCAGAGATAAAAAATATCAGTGTACGAAAAAGTCCACAGCCGCAGAAAAATATTTAATTTCTGCAATTTCTGCAATTGAAATCGTTTTCATTGATTTTAATGACGATGGCTATATTATAAATATAAGAAAATAAATTTCGCAAATCAGAAAAGAGCACAATTTGGCTGTAGATAATGCAGTAGTACATTAATGAAAAAAAATAATAACTAAGTTTTTTTTTAATACACAAAAACATGATAAATAATTAAAAATAGTATTTTTAATGTTTGTCAGCTTTTGGTATTTAAAAAAAAAACTTAAAATAGCAAAGTATTTTATTATATAATAATTAATACTTTACGAATAATTGAACAATTATTCGAATCATAATTTAAAAAAATGGACAACAAGACGAAATGACTAAGCACGTCTTGCTTTAGAATCATATTTTTTTACTAGCTCCAGGTTACCAATAAGGCAAATAGTTATAAATAGTACTAAGCTTAATACTTTTAATATTTATTTGATAAAAAAAATTGTATTCTTTACACTTCGGACCAGGTTTATGTTTTTTCTTTAATTTATCTGAAGTGTCGTATTTTACATTTTAAATTTCCTCTTGTAAACTAGAAAGTGGTTATAAATTAGTAGCTTGTACTGTTTAATAAACATTTATATAAAAAGGTTAAGCTTTTGGCTTCGCCCTTCTGCTATGATTCTTTTGATGTAGATTCGCTAAGCCAGAGGCAAAAACCCCAGTGTCAGATCCGAGGGCGTAGACACTCAAGATAAAATAATACGCAGTCTATGATTTAAAACCATTAATATTTCTGAGTTTCTTAGAAACAAAATGACATTTTTCAATAAGCCACGTTTTCGATATTTTTAAGAAAGTATGTTCTGAGAAACTGCGTTATCTCATTATTGTATGGCGAGCGGTCGCCTAATCGCATCATATATTTTTCATTGCTTATGTATAAAATTCACCATAAATTCAGCATCAAACCTCTTTTAAAATTTATCCAGATTTTTTTTTGTGATTTTTATTTCCTTTTTGTAATCAACCGATGTGTAAGCGATTCTTTTCTTTAAAATAAAATAATATTACTTAAATAATGTGAATAAGTAGGGCCTCCTAGTTTCAACTAATATGTGCGAGTTTCAGGGTATTTCTAAACAAAGAGCTTGTCTATTTGTCTAGCGTGTGGGCGCACCTTAAAGGTGGCCCTGCTCGCTCATAAACTATTGTTTGCATGTACTATTCGTAATCAAACAAAGGGTATTCGACGTTTACCTATTTGTTGAATATGTGAGCGCATCTTAAGATATTAGCGAAGCTCATTCAAATCGAATCAAATCTAACACACTAACGGCACTCAAAATTTCAGGCGTTGCTGTCATGTCACGCCGACAAAGACTGCATTGGCCGATTTCGTGCCGGATAAGGTCATCGCCGTCACTCTGCGAGCAATTAATTAAAGTCAACGTGGTAATTTTTTTCCTTCACCCACCACGCACGTCAGTGGGTGTGATCGCAGGTAGCGGCGCCATTAATTAATGCGGTGGCAGATCAGTTCGCCCGCCGGGGCACTGGTGTTAATATTTTATATCACTTAGAGCCCATAGGGATTCGAGTGCCAAGGCAACACGCGATGCACACAACGCTTAGTCATTGTGTCACGGGAGCGAGATGACCCTAAGGGCGGATTCACTTCACGTGATGGCGATTTCAGCGCTTAGAGTGCTTTTTCTTTAAAATCCGAGCAAGAAAGCCAATAGATAGCTGATTAAAAGCACTTAAAATACAAAATTAATATGTAGTGTACTTTCTATTATCTGTGATAAATTTTCTCATCTATCAGAATTTTATAACAATAAAAATCTAGAGTTATTCACACAATAGGAATCGTGAATTCAAAAGAAAATAGCATAACCTTTTGATTAAATTATTTTATATACAAAAAAATATTTTATATAAATATCTTATCCATACATATTTTAAACCAAATAAAAAATTATAGTTCGGTTTAATAAATTATAAATTAAAACATGACTTAAATATTATTGAATTAAAATTAATATCATACACTTGAAAAATATACCAATACGATTTAGTGTCGATTTAATTAATCGAATTCAGTGATTTATTAAATCCCAATTTGTGTAGTGAATCTTGTAATATAAATCTTATATTATAATTTAGTCTCCGGAAATTAATCAAAGTACTACTGTCGATGCCTAACCCCCGCCGGTTATTTTTAACTGTGAATAATAAAATGGCTATTCGAATATATAGATCGAAGATTTCACGCATAAATTAATGTAAATAATACATATACAGAGTGTTAAAAAATAACCTGTTATAAATTCAATCTTGCCTCATATTAAAATATATTCAAATCATACTGTATTCATATTATACATTCATCGATTTGCTAGCGCGATTTTTTCCTCAAGATAATTTATTGCTACGTTTGATATGCGTTGAAAGACTTGTCTTATTTTTCCAGGTTGTGAAAATAGAAAATTTACTACCATTCCGGTGGCCGAGTCTGATTTCAACGATAGATATAAAAGCTGTCGAGGCTTTGGTTCAAATACTTCGCTAATAATTGCGGTTGACTACATCGATGTATATAATCGTTAAAATAAATATTAATAGAATAATTATATGATGCAGGGATTGTGGTAAAGATTAAACGGATATCGTAACCGAGCGATAAACGTGTGCGAATCGATGAAAAATTACGTTAAAATAACAGTTACTTTTGGCGTGTAATAAATTTAAAATAAAGTTCAGAATATTACTTCAATAAAATCATTACTATTTTTTTAATTTGTCCATTTTATAAATGAAACTAAAAAACATGTTAGCAAATAAGGTTATTCTCTTTTTGAAGGTTTAACATATTTTAGTAATATAATATTACAGGCGACCCTCGACTTTCGCACATAATTGGTTCCTGAAAATGTGTGTATTTTAAAATATTTATTTATCAAGTAAATATAAGATGTTTAGGAGGCGTTTAGGAGACACGTTTAAGTGGGGTTTGCGGGTGTTTCCTTTGAAAAGTTATCAAGAGTTAACAGTTTTTTACTATTCTTTTTCTTTTCTTCATATAGTATTTTATAACATGCTATGTCTTTATTGATCGTCCTACGCACGTGAGTTATGCGTTCTCCATTGGAATCACAATCTTCCATAATATTTAAGAAATTGTCAAGGTGCGTGAAGGCTTCATTCATATTTTTCATCGTTAAAGAGTTTTCCAAAATAAACCTGTCTCATCTACATTAAATATTTGGCAAGAGGAATATTCTCCATCTTCAATAATTTTGGATAATTAGGAAATAAATTCTTTTGCAGCATCTTTATCCGCATCAGCCGATTCTCCAGTAAATTTATTATTATGAAAAGAATACCTCATTTTAAAATTGTAAAATCAACCGTTACTTGCTTGAAAAACCGTGTTAAAATCTTTTTTTAATCTACCCTTCTAATCTTTGTGCAAACTAAGAGATTTTGCTTGAATAATTGAAATACTCAGAGAGACATCTTTTTGATGTTGGTCATCGATCTACAATGACAAAGATTTTTCCATTTCATCCATGTTTTTTTTGCCGTGATTTTTAGAAACATATCTTTAAAGATTGTGGAAATATATATTTAATTTCCACAATTTTGAACGTATTCCTTAAATATTATATTTATTTTGCAAAATTGAACATATCGTAGACCTGTATCATACGAAAGTCCGATTGAAGCAAAAGATTCACCACTATCAGAACGTCTAAAAATTTCCATCTTTGTCTCGAATCGTGTGAAGCTTATGAGTCCTTGATTTCTTTTTGTTTGTATCAATACAGAAATTTTTCCGTTTCTCACTCATGTTTATAATTAAAAAAAAAAACAAATTAATTAAAAAAATGTGCGAAAGTCGAGGGCCGCCTGTATTGTGTTCCATAACTTTATTAAGATTTATTTTGATTTGTTTATATATATATATGAAATAAAAAATATAAAAGAATAAAAAGACAGCATTTAAATATAATAATACCCTTTTTAGTTTAAATCAATCATTATATAATTTGCCGTAATATAATATATACATTAAAATGGTTTATAGTTAACTATAATCACGCGATGTATCTTGATACGCCAATTTCACTTAGCCCCCATATGAATTTAAACCGTTTAACTGCTCAAGAAATCGTTGAACGTGTATGGCTTCATTAGGAAAGTTTTTACGGTAACTATTTTTTCTTTAATATTTGTCAAGCACGGTATGTAATTAAGACATTCTTATTTTTTTCAAGTATTTCATTTTTTAGAATACCTGTAATAAGTTCGTTATACAGAGTGTAAGAAAATATAGATACATACTCAAATAATTGAAAATGTATTCCGATATGATTTTACTAAAATTACATATTTAAAAAAATATTTTCGAAACTGTTTTTTCTAGATTTTCTTTTATGAATAACCACATGACTCTGAATGTATTTATTATTTATTTTGTTGCATTAAATCTAGTTATCGAATTTCTGATAATACAATTAAAAAAACATTAAATTTATGTTTCGTTATTTTTTTGCTTTTACCTTAGGTATTTGATCTGAATTTTCAGATCGAATACCTAAATTTACTACTACTGATTTACATTGTTGAATATTTTCTCTCATGTCTCATATTTTTTAAACGTTTAAAAAGCAATAAAGTCAACAATAATTTGCAAACAAATTTTAACACAAACGGAGCCGCGTCAATAAACTACAATTTGTCCCTTTGAATAATAATGTTTATTGCGAAAGTACTACCTAGAAAGTGGGTGTTTTTGAAGGCAATTTTCCGCTCCTTTTATTTCTTGCATGTATAAAAAGCACTTAATGGTACCTGAAATACATCAATACATACATCTCAAACAACTGATTCATTATTTGATGTCGATTTTTACTTTTTTTGTACATGATTTCTTGCTATGATTTTTTCAGAGCCCCGGGAATTTGTCCTCTTTCGGCATACCTGAATGTCTGTTTCACTAATAACTTTTGGATGCCAATGGGTGAATATGGTATTTAAAAAAATATGTAATAAATTAAAATATTTGTTAGTCATATACATTGACATTTATTTACATAAATTTTAGGAAATGAGTTGTTTTTTATTTTCGCCACTGAGAATCATGTTAAATTAGACATAATTTTTAATCACATTCAAAGCACATTTTTACTATTTGTATCAATTTTTATTAGATTTCAACATGTCTTTGTGAAAGTCCACGGGTCGCTGGGTCACGCGGGAGGGTCGCAACCGTTTTATTATTTCCCCGTCGGCGGAATCGGATGTACGGATCAGTAAGCCGAAGCCATTTCACTCCAGGAGAACAACAACACACATCTCTCTATTATTTTTATAATTTGGGCGCACAATGGGCCACGTAATAGAATGTTTGGATGGAGAACGAGCAATACAAAGGAATCGCTACCGTGGAACGGTTGCGTCATACGCACACACACGAATCGCTACATACATACATATATGCATCCATACCAATACGATGTGAAAGAGGAGAAATCTGTAAGTTCATTGTTGGGTGATGACCGGTAATCCGGCGCCGAAGGGATTAGAAGCGTTCGATCGTTCACGAAACTCATTAAGAGCCCTTTGATACCAGTATTATGTACAATGTATAATAAATACAGATTGTATCATAAAAGTGCGTGAATGGTTTGCTTAAAGGTCATATATAGACATTTTGCAATTAAATTAAATGGAGTGTGATGTATCTTGAGTTCTGTTAGTGATATGAATGACAGTCACTCTAACGAATGACTGGTGAGCTGAGCGAAATGCCACTGGAAGGTTAAAAATGTTATATACAGGCGGCCCTCGACTTTCGCACATAATAAGTTCCTGAAAATGTGTGCGAATATTGAACGTTCGAAAGTAGAGGAAAGTAAAAAAAAAAAAATGAAATTTTGTGTATTTTAAAATATTTATTTATCAAGTAAATATAAGATGTTTAAGAGGCGTTTAAGTGGGGTTTGCGGGTGTTTCCTTTGAAAAGTTATCTGTTTTCCACTATTCTTTTTCTTTTCTTCATATAGTATTTTATAACATGCTATGTTTTTATTGATCGCCCCACGCACTTGAGATATGCGTTCTCCATTGGAATCACAATATTCTATAATATTTAAAAAATTGTTAAGATGTGTGTAAGCTTCATTTATATTTTTCATTGTTAACGAGTTTTCCAAAATAAATTTGTCTCATCTACATTAAATATTTGGCTAGAGGAATATTCTCCATCTTCAATAATTTTGTATAATTAGGAAATAAATTCTTTATATGCATCAGCCGATTCTCCAGTAAATTTAATATTATGAAAAGATTACCTCATTTTCAAATTGTAAAACCAACCGTTACTTGCTTGAAAAACCGTGTTAAAATATTTTTTTAATCTATCCTTCCAATCTTTGTGCAAACTAAGAGCTTTTGCTTGAATAATTGAAATACTCAGAGAGACATCTTTTTGATGTTGGTCATCGATCTACGATGACAAAGATTTTCCATTTCATCCATGTTTTTTTTTGCTGTTTTTTTAGAAACATTTTATTAAAGATTGTGGAAATATATCTTTATTTTTCACAATTTTGAACGTATTCTTTAAATATATTTTTATTTTGTATCATACGAACGTCCGATTGAAGCAAAGGATTCACCGCTATCAGACGATTTTAAAAAAAAAATGTTTTTTTTAAATGTGCGAAATAGCGAATTGTGCGAAAGTCGAACGTTCGAAAGTCGAGGGCCGCCTCTACCGACAAATTAATCTTATCAATTATTTTTTTTTTTTGATACATTGATTTATTTTTAATACGGACTTTAACTGTCAGGGATACGAGTTAGTTATGTTTAACGTCATATTTCTGTTTAACTTATCCCTTCGAGGAAAAGGCATTGTTTTTTTCTTATTTATCGTAGCTTAAAAAAACATTAAAACGCTTCTGATTGTTTTAATTGTTATTTTTATTTATACATTATTTTATTAATTTATTTAGCTTAATAGCTAATCTTTACATCTAACAAATTTAGTAAACATATATAAAAATATATAAAAAATACATAACAGAAAGAAAAAATAAAAATATACATTAATAAAGTCTTAATATTATAATTTATTTCTATATGTACGAAGATGTTTTTTTATTCCATTTATGAAACCCGTTATATTTTTGCTGTTTCGGATTTCTCTTAGAAGACTATTATATAAATCAAAACCTCCGTACATAATTCCCCTAGCCGTACTCGTTTTCTTATACTTAATTATCTTTAAATTTTCTCTATTTCTAGTATTATATTTATGTACATCTTTACTTCTTATTAAATACTTATTAAAATATTCTGGTAACATATTATTTTCTAACTTATATATAAATACTAAAACATTCATACTCAATATTTCTTGAACATTCAACCATTCTAATCTATCAATCATACTTTTACAATAAGTTAATCTATTTTTATTTAAGATTACTCTCATTGCCCTATTTTGTAATTTTTGCAACATTTGTTTATCTAATTTATTTAACATATTTAATAGTGTTGCACAATAATTAAAATGGGGCAATATTATACTATTGTAAATTATTTTTTTTGTATTTATACTTAATATATTTCTTAATCTAGATAAAAAACCTATTTTTCTACTAATTTTTTTTAATATGTAATTACAATGTTCTTTATAATTTAATTTTGTATCAACAATTACTCCTAAATATTTTATATTATCCACTATTTCTATACTAGAGTTATTTATTACTATTTTGGTACTATTATCTAACACATTTTTATAATTAATAAACATACATATAGTTTTATTCTCATTTAATTTAAGTACATTATTCTTTAACCATATTTCTAATATACTTAATTCATTATTTAAATTATTTACAATTTCTTTAATGTTATCACCTATGCAATACATTAATGTGTCATCCGCAAATAGATGAATTTTACATTTTTTCACGTTATTAACTATATCATTAATATACAAAACAAATAACAATGGTCCCAATTTAGACCCTTGTGATACTCCATAAGACACTAATTTCTCTTCAGAATATACATTATTTATTTTAACTTTTTGTTTTCTTTTATATAAGTAATTATTAAACCATCTTAAAACTATATCACTTATACCTATACTCTCCAATTTCTTTAACATTATTTTTCTGTCTATTGTTTCGAAGGCTCTCTTGAAATCCAAGAAAACTGCTTCAATGATTTTGTTTGTATCCTTAGCCAACAGCCAATCATTTATCACTACCTGTAATGCAGTTTCAGTGGAATGCTTTTCTCTGAATCCCGATTGTTGTTCACATATTATGTTTTGAGAAGTAATAAATTCCTTTAATTGTTTGATTACTACTTCTTCTATTATTTTTTCTATACACGGTAGCATGTTGATTGGTCTCATTTCTTCAACTTTTTACTATTTTTTATTTTAGGTATAGGTACAATATTAGCAATACATACCAATAAACGTCCGCGCAGTACGGAAGTCAGCAGTACAAAGACGACCAGGCGGCAAGGTTCCCGTTCGGCTTAGGCCAAACATCTCTTTACCATAACTAAGTTTATAGCTTATGTTTCACAGGCTCACAGCGTATTTACAAAAATTATATAAAAAGTAAATAATTGACAATCAATTGGAAAAAAACGTTAAGAATCTCACATAGATATTTATCTGATTTTTAAATCGATGCCGGGAAGAGTTTTTTTAAATACTTCTTATCTGTAAAACTAATTTCAATGTTATGATTTGACTTAATAATCCCTATTTTGTGATTAAATCTCCTCTTTTGTGTATGCACCAGTCAAACTGTATGCGTGTTCCGGCCATATCGTAGTGTATATTTTACTCGACCGGTAATTAACGATTACAAATTATACACGCCGATTACTTGCGTAAATACTGTGTTTAGCAACTGAACCAAAATAAATTCTACGAATAGAGAAATTAAAATATTACATTCACAAGTATGCATCGTATAAAATATAAGTACCCAACTTGTATTTTATGAGTAATAATATTTCATATGCATACATAAACGCATAAGGAACAATCTCGTAATAAATTTAGACACGGTACTACCATAAACCAAAAACGATACGCGTATGTAAATTAACGCTGCAAGCTCATGAAGCTTTTAAGCTCGACGAATTGGAAATTAATTATTGCACTTAAATGTTTTATAGTCATTTTAGTGCAATATTTATATTATATTTTAAACTTTGAACACATTTTATAACTCAAAAATGATACACAATTAATTATTGCACTAAAATATATTCATAAGAATTTAACTCAGTGTGACTCAAATTAATAATATTATGTTAAGTATATGCAATAAAGTCGCCCTTTTTATTATTTGTTTTATGCATTCTAAGAATATTTGATTGGCAATGTATTTTCAGACCAGTCACAAACTGTTAAAATATTCATAAAAAACTAAATAACATTTTCGTATGTATATGGAGATAAAACAATAGTGAGGGATTCAGCAAAACTTTTCCTTGCCAAAAGCATTTAACGCAGAAACGTGTCATTGAAAATTATTGACAGCTTTTATTTTTTGCCAAGATAAAGAATAATATTGGAAATTTTCCTATGCTAAGAAAAAATATTCAGATTATAATTTCGATAGAGGAAATTGCTAGACGCTCATATAAAAATGAGTCAATGATCATTTATAGCTTTCAGAATTTCTGTTAATACTTGATCTGTGAAGGTTTCAAATACTTGCACAATTCATTATAATTTAAATGTCATTTTAATGAGCATTTTTAACAAATAAATAGAGAAACCAACACGTCTGGAAATTATAGTCTCAGACTAATTGTGTTAATAATTCCTAATATTTCATAGACCATTTATTAGGACATTCGTCCCGAAGCGTTATTCACTCGTAACTATCCTAAGTACCAAAAAACTACTCTTTATGTAAAAAGGATGGGCTATAGATAATGCGTTTTACTTTGTTTCCGATCACTTGAAAAATAAATACATTTCGTAGATGTATTCAAGAAGATATGCAATGGATCCACCAACATCCTCATCTGCGATTCGCCAAAACTGTGTCGAACCAGCAGTATTAAATATGTCTTAGTCACAATATCACAAGGATACAATTATCTTTGATAGATAAACGTGTATCAGGAAAAATATCGTGATTAGCAGCTATTTAGATATTTTAAATAAATCAAATTTATATTTAGGAAAGATATCTTTATAAATACAATTTTTACTGTTCAGCGTATTATCGATCTAATCGATTTTGATATTCAAACTATAATATTTATTGTGTCGAGCCGAGAAAGCCCACACAAAAGCGGTCACTTTGTCATCCGAGGCAAACTAATGAACCGATTTAGTATACAGCATAACCACGGACTTAGTTTTGGGCGATAAAGGGCCAAATATGTACTGGCGGTGATTAATAATATTTTTTTATATTATCGTTTATTAGGCTTCTCGGCTCTCCACAGGTGAAAACAATTTATTTTTATAATGGTGCCTGGCCGCAATAAACAGTTTAATTTTAGTTCCATGAATGCGCGACGCGTTTGATATTTTTAACCATCGCACGCTCACACACATACGCATAGTCCGACATTAAATACTAATTATTAAGGTTCGATCTGTTAAATCTGGAGCTTAATGTCCCCGACAAGTTTTACCGGTTTTCGGTGCCCACAAAAGTGTACGGTGTGTGTAGAATGCGTACGAAAGATACTCGTTCGATTGGAGGTATTTTGACGAGATCGCTTTCATTCAATTTGGATACGATGGTTATTTTTAATTGAATTTGTACCTTTTCCAAATCAAATAATTTGCATTTTAAGCATATATCGTTGCTTTTATAAAATACAACAATATTATGTAAATATAAAACTATAATTTTTATTGAATAGAAACATTGTGAATTTCAGTTATATTATAGAACTTCTGTATATACATATGTATTTTATATTAATTTTCCACGAGTTTTACGCTATTATTGAAATAAAACCCTATAATGTCAGATATCAGGCGGAATGCTGCTCTCTAAGAGCTGTGAGTTGATACTTTATTTTATTTTATTTTTTAATAATTTGATTATAAACTTTCACATTGTCAATATTTATTACAACGAATTAAAAATCTAGGGTAATAATGGAATATTCAAGGCATGTTTAGACATTCCGAATCTTCATATGTGATAAAATATTATTGTATAAAATATATAAAAAAAACATATATGAATTAAAAGCTCAAATATTAAATTGCTTTTGTGAGAATCTTAGTTTTGCCGAAACAGCCACAGTTCAAGCCATTATAATTTGGACAGATCACTTTATTTCAATTTTAATTTACATTATACATACATGGAACTCAATTTTGGGTGAATTATTCAGGAACACAGACCCTCGACGACACGCCATCTAGAGGCTGTTGTTGATAGGATGCGTTCTGGTGTCATCGTTCTCAGGAGAGCGATTTAGCACATTCTTTTAAGCAACTCCTCAATGAAGGCTTTAAAAAAGTAAATCAAAATCATTTCGGTGAATGGCATTGTGGAGGCTCTCTCCAGAAAATTCCTAAAATGAGACTGAGTCTTCAGTGGGGGTGATCGGTCGAAGAATGATCTGCTATGAAGCCTGCGGTGGCTGTATGACAAGCCGAGGGTTTATATAAATTTTAATACGAAGACCTAAGATCAAATTTCCGACGTGGATATTATTTATTAATTTATTAATTGCTATCCCTAGCACATGGAGAAAGAAGGAAATATTTCGGAAGCACACAGAAACGTCTGATAAGCCATTATGATAAGTATTATTATAATTGTTCGCTTTAAAATGGTTCTGTGAAATATCGTTATTGCCTTCAAATGATAGTTTATTTACTGTAATTTATAAAAAGAATATAGTAAAATATAGAGAAAATACTTAGAGTACGCTCGGGATAAGGATGCCGGTTTGTTATTGTGTGCGTGTACATGTATATGAGAGGGAGAAGCGATGTAGCGTGTACTTCGTTGTTTCGCTTTCTCTTTTAAGGACAGTCGCTGATTCGTCAACGCTGGTATTCGTCATTAAAGTGCAGTGTGGCACAGAAGTTCGATCTTCTCTAGTGATTTATTTTAAATAATTTTGTGTTAATATAAGTTTAACCCAAATATGCCCACTGTCCCATGGGGTAGGTCACTAAACTCGTACCACTGTTTTTATTTATAAATGAAATTTTAAGAGAACATGTTGTAAATTAAATTTTAAGAGAACAAAATTTCTTGGGCATATCTGAGTTAATTGATATCAAGGCTTCAAATATACACTGTAAGTTATTCGTTCTCTTATCCGTGGATTAAAATAGTTTAATTATTTCTCCATTAATCCGTACGTTGTTGGTTTTTTTTATACTATTCTCTGTAAGGCTTAAAAAAGTTATTCTTATCGTTGCGCCAGTGATAATTTTTTAATTTATTCAATGGATTTTAATGATTTAATTGAGTCGTCGAGCCATTAAACAATCTGCGAATAATTTCTTTCCCCATTTTATATCTTTTTGCTTTTGAAGAATAGCTAAAGACTTCATTATTTTTTTGACTAGTGAAAGATTTTGAATTTTGCAAATATTTAATTAATGACATCAATGTCTGGTTTCTTCGATTATATAATATATTTTTAATTGTCCGTTGAAATTTCCAACTTAGCTCAGATGTATGTATGTTAAATAAACATATATTTTCTTTTAAAATAAAAAAATTAAATATTCTGAGCGAAATTGTTTTGAGCCACACAGTTCACGCACACAATAACAAACCGGAATGCTTATCCCGAGCGTACTCTACGTTATTATGAATATTAATGATGTATTTTGTGTTATTCAAATTTTAATTTGTTACTTTATGAAACTCACTTGGGTCACAATTAAAAAATGTTGAGAAGCACTGTGTTATCCCCTACGCATTTATTATAAAATAAATAAAACATAAAAATGATTTTCAATACTTAATAATTTAAATAGTAAATTAAAATAATAATTCAATTTAAATTCGAATATTAGTAATAAATATTTCAATAGAGAAGCAATTTTATCCGTTTAGGAATATTCAACTTTTTCTATTTTGTTGTGCAAATGAATTATAGGCATATTTTTATGACGTATAGCATCTTAATCAGTAATTTATACACTTGCTTACATTAATAATGTGAAGATTGTTATTAATTCATATAAAGATTATCATCATATTCTTTAAACAACGGTGATTAATGCGATGCATCCATAAACGCCAATGATTCACTTCGCAGTAGGTGTTGCTGTATATGATTCATATGCACCTTGATAAATTTTAATTAGTTTTGATTATAATTCTAAATTCTTTACAAGTCTTCATTAATCGTCGCGTAGCACATAACCTATCCAGCACATTTATATACTGAATAAATCATCACGCCCGCTCGTATATTAGTAGCCAGTGGTACTTACACGCAGCATCTTGGTCGTCGTTACCGGTTCGTTAAAAAGGAATAACCTGAATTATTGGCTTAAATGAGATCTTCACCGGTCCTGTCCAAAGACCGACAACAATGCAACTGCTTGTACGCCCGGCACGTTGGTAATTAATGGACATTCCCCCTTACTTAGTTAAAGCTCTGTTATTTTTATTGTTCTCCGACTCGAGACTCGGCTCGGATTGGTGCTGAGAAAAAACGTCATGCTCCTCAAATGGACTCACTTTTCTCGTCTATCAGCATTTTATAACAATAAAATATGTAGAGAAACGCACACAATAGGACTTGTAATATTAAAGGGAAATAGCAAAAGATATGGCTCTCTTTTGATTAAGATATTTTAGATTTTGTACACAAAAAAATATGTGTGATTCATAATAAGATCATCGACGTTTATTTCTTATTGTTTTTACAGAAAAATAATATTATCTAAGAAGACTTTCCTTCTCGTTAGCATGTAACAAACAGCATTTGATGTATTTAAAACGCTAGATTACATACAGTAATCTTAATTATCTAGGTTCTTTTGACCTGGACTGAAAATTTACTATTTGGCAACACTGAGCAATAAAGAAAACACGACTAAAAATCAATATTATGAGTAGATATTTTAATAATTTTTAATGCCTAATTAAAATATTTCGCATAAAATATGATTTCAAAAAATATGGCGGTGGCTAATTTTCTATATTTATTTGTAACATAGAAAGGGAATATTGTCTTCCTCTTTATCATAGTCCAAAAAATCTAACTGTATATTTGATTAAGTACACCATTTTATATGTATTTCTTTTAATATACCTATTGAATTAGAATTTGTAATACACAGTGTGCCGTGAAATATATGAATAAATATCTATTTTTTTACAAGCTAGTTAATAACGATCTAAAATTTGCTTCAATTTAATTTGGACACTCAATCAATCTAGTCTGCCTTATATGCGCCATGTACACGCATAAATTATACCATACAGATGCGTATCCATTTTTTTCCATACCCGCATATTTAAGGGGCAAGTCATTAATTGCTGTTCTAATTTAATTCGGTGAAAATTTACGACATGAGTGAGATGATCTTTGGGCATTTTTGTTACGGGCAACAACCGAACTGACTAGTAACCGGTGGACATCGACAGATCTCTGTACATACATTGTACGGTGGTAAAAAAAATATTGCCTACAAAAACCTATAATCATCCGATACTTATCTTAAACTGGTTCACTTTTTTCACGTTATTATTTTACACTCGATCGCCGTAACGATAATTCGAGAGCTTAAACGGAAGATTGCGTCCAATATCGGCGCAATAACGTCAGATTTAGATTTTTTAGTTAGGATGTGGTCGTTTTATGGATATTTTTTGAGTGATATAATAATAAAAAAAAGCTATATTTTTACGGAAACAGTCTAAATAACTAAGATGTGAGTCTTCTTTTATGAGTCACGTGTAATTTTATTGCAAGTTGCATCATAATTAAAAACAACATAAACTACAGCAATTCAAGATAGGAAACCATATTTTTTCACTATGAAATATAAATATAAAAAATGCTGACTTTATCCATTAGATTTAGAATATGGATCCTAGTTAATGTTTGTTTTACAAAAATCATCAAATTTGATGATTAGTAAATCATTATTTTATTTTTGAACCACAGATTAAAATATTTATAAATTTAAAAATGCAAAAGTTTTGCCGTTTTTTTATAATGCTAAAAAATATCCTTTTCTCTGAATTGATAAATAACATCTGTTTTTAAACTCTTCTGTATATTTTATAAAGAACAGTTCTATGCTACTTTTTGCTTAGTTATGGCTTAGCACACGAGTAGAGAGCTAAAAGATTTTTTATAAATGTCTAGCAATAAAGTGAATTAACGACACTGTTTACTTTATAAATTCTGTAAAATTAATTCTGCGACTGTGGCAACTAAAAACATTTGCGACGTATACAAGAAATATGCCACTAAAATTTACTAATACTATGGTGGTTTAAATATATTTGATCCGGAGATTTTTTTACTGTTTAATAGATGACTGATGTCAAAGCATGCAAATTATTTCGCTATGAAGTTTTTACTTCTCCCAATTTGTCAATTAATTAAACCTTTTTATATATCGACTGGTAAATGTAGATTAAATACAACAATGTGACACAAAAAAATATATTGAGCTATACCTGGGCAAGTCCCATTAACCACTCCGAAAGCAGAAATCCACGCAAAAAAGTAATGCTTTGTGTGTGGTAGAATTATAAGGGTATTGTGTATTGTGAACTTTTGGAACGCAGCCACACAATTACAGAGCAATTAAAAAGATTAAAAATGTTAACCTCAATTGATAAACAGAAAAAGGGTAGTTTTTCACTATGATAATGCATGCCCTACTTTGGCGATGATGACCCAACACAAGCTAAAATAATTAAATTTAGATGTTTTTATGCATCCACCATACTCTCCAGACCTTGCTACTTCTGATAATAATTTGTTCAGGGCATTTAAAAGTTTTTTAGATAATAAAAAAGACAGGTAAAATCAGCTTTGAATTTATTTAGTACATCGAAGTCAAAGAAATTGTATTTTAATGGCATAAATAAGCTTTTTTTAACTAATAGATAATATTTATTAGTTTAATTGTAATAATAAATTTGAAAAAAAAATATTTTGTATGAAAAATACTTTTGCATTAACCCATAGATTTTATTTTTAATATTTTAATTTGCAAAGCTTGATATTTCAAAAGCTAAAGAGAAAAAATATTATTTTAAGAGCTTGATTTATCTGTAAATTCAGATCTTCCTTATTTTATTGTGTATATAATATAAAGATGAATTATCTATTCCTTGGAAATCTTCAGATCTAAATATTCATCATATTGTATTGCAATTTCAATTTATTTAATTAAAGGAAATTTTAAGAGAATATCTTTTGTATATAACAATTTTTTTAAGAAGTTTAAGTTTTCTAAGTCCAATAATTTTATCAATTTTTTTTTAAAGTAAAACACATTTATACAAGTGAAAATGTTAACTAAGTAATTCAAAAATTTTCAGTGCAATTACGATACTTTTCCTATTTTTCTATCTATATTTTATGAAAAATAAACTGCACGATTAATTATTTATTTATTTATTAAAATTATAACCATCGTGACCTGACAGGCAAACCTAATGCGTCACGATAGTCAAAAGTACTAATACATCATAATACATACAAATATAAACAAGACAAAACAACAGACACAAATCACCTCAACAGGTGTGCATTGTCCCATACGAATTGAACCAAAACTCCATAAGTGCAAGAGAAAATGTCAATATTACTATGGACAGAATTGAGCAGATAAATGGCCTTGGCCAGAGAAGAGTTGGCAAGTGCTCCAGTTCTACACTTAACAGGCAAGAATAGTGGACGCGACCGAGAACTATATCCACCTTCAGGAGCCCACATTTGAAGCTGCTCGAGCACTGAAGGATTGTCTACGATGCCCTTGAGCAATTTCCAGAAGTGTTTAATTACATAAACACTTCTGCGAGTCGACAAAGAAACGTATCCCAGGGCTCCCAAAATAAAAGCACTGGGAAACAAGAACGGATAATACCCGTATTCCTTCAAGTATAAATATCGAAGAAATTTACGTTGTACTTTTTCCAGCTTCAATTCATTACATTGATTCATTACGCCTGGGATCCAAATGATGGAGCTAGTTTCTAGTATGCTGTGGACTAGAGTATCATAAAGAGTGCGCAATACTAAAGTATTCCTGAAGTAACGCGCATTTCTCAAGATAAAACCGAGCATTTTTAAGGATTTGCTATGAGTCTCTGCAATGTGCTGGCTAAATTTCCAACGTTCTTCGAAAGTCACTCCTAAATCCTTAGTTGAAGAAAAACTTTCCAGAAAATATCCGCCTAGGTGGTATGAATATTTTGCCGGCGTTAACGACCTTGAAAATGGAATCAGAAATCGAATGCATTTTCTTGTAAATTTTCAAGTCATCTGCATATAATCAAAAATCTGAATGCTCTATTGCTGTTTCTATGTCATTATTGAACAATAAAAACAACAATGGACCCAAATTGGATCCTTGGGGTACTCCAGTAGGGGTCTTATATCGTTCTGAAAAAGAGTTATTATACTTGACGAATTGATATCTATTGGTTAATTAACTTAATTTAACACAATTAATACAAATGGCAGTATTCAAAACTACAGATTTTTAGTTATGATGTGCCATTTTTTTGTCATTGATACATCAAGAGTTATCGGCATATCTCATGATGTATTAATGCTATAAAATATTGCATAATTTGAGATTTGCTTTTAAATGCTTTAAATGTAGCATTATTATCATGCTTCTCTATAATTGTCATAGAAAGCGACCTTCAGGTTTTAAAATAGAATTATAAATTAATAAACGATTAATAATATATTTTTTAATTTATCTTCAGTTTAAATTGTACGTTGATTTTTATTAAATAAATATTTATATATATTATACAAGATTAAAAATAGAGGAAAATATATACATATATTAAAATTAAGTACAAAATTTTATAGTTTAGAAAAAAATAATTGAATATGTACATTAAATAGTATTAAAAAAAAACATAAAATAAATTTATAAAATAAAATAAAAAATACCTAAAATTATTAAGCTTAAGATAAATTTTAACTTTTGAGTTAAGCTAAATAAATAAATTTAAAACTGTCAAGCAAGATGTATAGACATTTTATATTTATATTTAAATACTCTTATAGGAATATCTAGATATTATGTTCCTAAAATTGTAAGCAACAATTTTAGCAACAAGTTGAAAAACTATTTTCTACACAAATCTCGACTTAAACTCGAATAAAGATTCACACTAGGCAGTAAGATATATATGTACGTATGTAACTTAAGATTCTAGAAGATTACACACCACATTCCACGACACATCAATTCGATTCCAAATCTGCCATTACAGCGACATACCACATTCGTTAACTGTCGATAGTTCAACATCAGTTAAGGCAATTAGCTTTAAAACCGCTGCGTAATTAAATCATACCGTGTGTTTGAACGACTCTGGGCCGACCCAGATCGATTGTAAATCTATAGGTAATATTTTTTACTAAGCAATAAAGAAATAGTTACAATTCGTAAATGTCAAGTTTAACGATTTACTGTCAGCCACTGCATTCCACAATGGTGAGGACGACCCAAGCAATTTATATCGATTACTTAATCGGAGTGTCACTTTAGAAGTATTGTAACCGTTAAAAAAATGAGTTACGATTATCGAAATACAATATAATTTTTTGAATGCGTATTTTTTTCATTCATGTGCCACTCGGTCTTAGATGTAATATTTCATAACCGGTTGATAATGGATAACATTGACCGTTAGATTTTCATGGCGAATATGGTCATTGGAATTTCATTGTCAAAGAAATGCTTTGGTCCGCCACTGGGTTTTATTAATACGATCATAAATCAAGAACAATGTAATATAATACAATGTATTCTCAGAAATATATTTCTTTGTTAATTATTACGTTTACGTCCCTGTCATTGGAATTTCTAATGATGACCAATCGACGCTTTTCCCTAATCAGTACGTTTCAATCATTTTGTAACGTATGACGAGGAGTTCTAAGATTGATTTAATTAACTACCAGTTTTTAACGCAATAGTGATAGATGGATTCAATTTGTGTTTAATTTGTGTAGAGTAAAATTCTCTGAATCGAGAAACTTATTTATTTATTTATTTTAATTTTTATAGTAATGTGATACTGGAAACAAATTGACTAACGAAAAAATATATAATTACAATATACTCTCGATTACGATATTTGATATTTGAAAATTATTGAGAGATTTTCAAAAGCAAACAAGAATCACATATTTGATTTTATGGTAAGCTAATTAAGGAATTTGACATACAGCTTGTTTGTGGTATCATTAAATGGAAAAATAAATCAGATAAATGTAAAAATTGTAATTGTAGGCTATAAGTTGTTTATGCAAGCAATTAACGCGACGGTAAATTGTTAGCGATTAAATGCTGGCAGTAAATTGCTGGTGTTAAATTTTCCCGACCTCAGGCATATTTGTAAGATGTGGGAAACAGTGTAAAATTTCGCAAATATTTATGCTTAGTTTTACTCAGTTTTTTTCTTATTTATTATATAAACTCTACATTATATTTTTCCTATTTGTTATATTGTAGTCCTAAGAAGAAGTTTCTGTCAATATTATTTAAATAATAATCTCTCTTGCATCATTAGTTACAATAACTATATTTTCTTATTGTTATGATAATAGTAAATTATTATAAAAATAAAAAATTTTAGATTTCTAATCGAATATTTAGATTAGGTCTAATCGAAATACACGTGCGTACTTATTATATTCATAAACAGCGGTGTTGAAATGTCAACGGTAGTGTGCATTTATTGCACATTTATTTTCAATGAATGTCTTCAAGGGAATGCTATTGTTCAAAGCGAAAAAAATCTATTCGGTAGCAATGCGACATAAATTAAACATCTATAATTCAATACTCACCATCAGAGTTGGTATTCGATGCATTATTCATAATATGAAGATTGACGGAAGACATGACTGCCTTCGTGCAATATAATACAGGGCCGAACTATTAAATTATTTAGGGAAACATATTTTACCATTAGCCCATAAAATATATGAAACTACAGCTTAAACTATATGTAATTATTTTAAATTAATTTTATTGGTATGTGTGTTCGTTGAGCATTCATAAATAAGATTTTTTGTAAAACACGTTGACACATACTGCGTTGAATATGTTTGACTATTTTTTATTTTCTTGGTTATTGCCATTCAAATTATACTGTTTTAAACTCCTGAAGATACACTTATATCTTTTTTAAATTAATTTTTCAGAAATATTTTCGTAACCCTTAAATATGCATTATATGTGTAAAACATCATTTAGTTTAAATCACGTGTTATAATTCAATAAATTCAATGCCAAAAGTCTGTTCCAAAATATATATGTTATAACTTAATAATGTAATATAAATATAAAAACAATCAAGGTTTTTTGTATAATTTATTTAAAACCTATATTACATATGCATACATATATTATAGCTGCAACCATTTAGCCTTAATTATAGCTGTGATCATTTATTGTATATAATTAATCAATGACTTACAAATAGATAGTTACAAATTTATTCAATATATCTACATTTTTCCACCGCTTAATTTAAGATTTTTAGTGGGATGGGCAATCTTGTACTTTCACAACTATTTTCCTATTAGACTTATAGTCTGACTACTGTGCAAACCAACAAAATATTTTTCTTAAATTCACTAAACATATTTTAGAACTCACGTCTGAAATAATTGCTGCTATTGCGGGTTTGAAATCAATATTTAATACTAAAAGCGCAGTATTAAAATTAAATATTATTTTATTATAGCAGCTAATAAAACGCTTGCTTGGTGTGGAGTAACCGAATTTCAAGTCATTCAATATAAAAGGATAACAATTATATAAAACAAATCTTTTTGTACTATATTTAAAGAAATTAATAGTAGATTTTTAATACCATAAAATAATAAACACTAATATTTAAAAAAATGTTATAAAAATATCACACCCATGAATTTCCAGAATCAGAGACTATGACAAAAAAGTATAAATTTTAATTATAACATATCATGATTTAGAGAAATGAATTTATTGATCTGTAACTCTTAAACTTAGACATATATATTTAAATTATTTTTTAAACTTTCCTTCTCACTTTGTAAAAGGTTTTAGTAATTTTTTTTAAATATCTTATTGAAACTATTAATTTTATTTTAAATTATAAACTAAATATAATATAAATTAATACCTTTTATTTAATTTTAAAGTATGTATTACATTTATTGGTTTCATTCTAAATATTCAAATACTAAATATATTCGCTATTTTTTTAAGCTATTCGTAAAATATTCTGTAAAAAATTTCATTAACGCCAAACTCAAAAAAAAAACTCTTTTTTATTGCCGAAATTACTTATACCTAGTATTAACAAGTTGATATTGTGCAACTGTGAACAATTGCTTTTTTATATTATTATTATTATTTTAAATACTAAGGGCAGTATTTTAGCAGCAGCTATAAATTAAACTATTCCTTGAATTGATTAAAAATTTGAAACACTTTTTTAAATTAAAATAAATAGTTTTGATTTTTTTACAGTTTTTATAACATATAATTATGTATTTATAAACCTGTATTCGTTATTCTTACTATATTTTTGATTCTACAACTTATAACACAACCTAACGAATCTGATATTTAAATGATTAAAAAGAATGAGCTATTATTCTATTGTATTTTTAAGTTCATAATAAACATTAATAAACAAATTATCTTCAACTTTTTCGGATTTTAAGACCGAATAGTATCACTTTGCACCTTTTGTTAATAGTTTATTTAATTTACCACATATACATAAATATAAATACTTTACCACACACCCTTAAAATGTTGATGAAAACAATGGCATTAGATTTATGGGTAAAGATATTGTCTTCGACGTATCTTAGTTATGTAAGTTTAACGGCTGCGGTAAAAGTGATTATGTGTGGTTATTGTGCAATACTGGTTGTCCAGCACAATTTATTTTTCGATTTATATTACCACGTCACGTCACGTCACGCCACTCCAATGGTGCGTCCCCGCCTTAAGTTTTGTGTATCACAATTAGTCAATAGAAACCAGTTAATTTTTATTTAGATATTATAAGAAATTATGTCAATATTTCCTTGGTGAATTTAATTGAGTCATTTACTGAAATCCGTGTCACGTAACTTAATTATTGTTCCATTATTATTATATCACGCGTTGAACTCTAAAATTACTTTTCATTTTTTCCTGAACGCCAAACTTAATGATATCATCGCGTTAGTTGTAAATATAATACGAAGTTACATATTGCGTTTTGTAAAATGACCCACATCCGGTCTAACCCTTTGAACGATAAACACGATCACTTTTGTCGTTTGCCCTTTTTTACCTTGTTAGCGCTTCACGAATCACTATCATTATTAAATAACCTGCGCACTCATCATTATAAATATATATTGTATTTTATATTAGTTAAATCGCTTGATGAGTAATATTTAATAATTAATAATAAAATCATGAAATGTATGTTTTTTTATTAAGTTGGAATTATTCTTGTTCCTCAAAATGCGCCTCAAAGAATTATGTTTGTCTAGAAACCGATCCATGTTCAAGCGTTATGCGAGAAAAACGACAAATGTCCGCGACGTGACGTTTTTTAAACGACAAGGTACTTCAAATGGTACACACAAATTATACCATTAAATAAACTAAAGCGCTGTATAATGGAGTACTATGATTACGTAGTCTAAATGCTTAAATCACGTTCAAGTAAATACAGAAGACAGCCATTGGATCTAAAAGAAAAATATGTCCTGGTTCAGGAACATTTGTTAATAGACCGACCAAAGCGCAAATATACAGAAAATTGATCAAAGAGGTCTGTAGATATTAAAAGATAGCTTTTTGCTATATATTTCGCACCTTCCACATTATTTACCTTGCCTTAAAGAGATTTTTTTCTGCATTTTTTCAACCATGTAAAAAAAATCATATTCACATTTACTTAATAATTTAATATTTTTATTTATGCGTCATTTCACTATCTATTTTTGACTGTAAAATATGTAGTACTCTTGTCAAATTATAATACACACAGTGGTCAGATATTAAAATCAGATATATTATTTCAATAATATTAATCAAATGTACTAATTATATATACTATACATGTTACTAGCTACAATTTGATAAAAATCAAGAATAGATAGTATAACGTTGGTAGATAAATTTTAAGGAAAAATACTAAAAAAATATTTTACAATTTAAACGAAAGAAAAAAACAAGAAATGAAGTGGTAATTTGAGTACATTGCGCTGAAGATTTGGAACCATTGATATGTTGTCTTTAGCCTCTAAAGCAATATGTGCTTTGGCGTTTTGTGCTTATATTTAAATTTCAGTTTGTTTTTATCGTAGTCACCGATACACGAGATTAGTGGGTTAGTGTGGTTTCGTATGTTAGTGTTATTTAATTGTTGGTATTTGGAGAATAATATACATTTTTTAAGATTAATATAAAAAGGTGTATTATATATTATTTTTATAACTTGTATATTAGAAAAAATACTATTGCTGGTGTTAATCCATCCTTTCTCTACTACTACTAACGGTTAAGTTATGTTACTTCCAATCGTTTTAAAATTAACGATTTTTCTTTTTCAACGTTCTTGTAGTAATTTTTCAAATAACATAAGAGACGACGACCCCTTGTTGGGTTTACGAGCCAAAGTTGAAAAACAACTTTTTTTCAAAGGTGCGTATTGGATTTAAATTTGTGTCCGTATTAAATTACAGCGTTTTGGTCTATGGTTCGTTGCGTTAACATACACACACACACACATTTCTCTACATTACATAATCACGTATGATAAATTCACCAAATTCCAAAATGTGAGTATCGTTGAAATGCGAGGCGAATCTCAGCATGGTTATAAACCTGTTTTGTACTTGAATAAGATAATATTTTGATGTCTAAAAGTCTTTTCTGTAATTTTTTCGTCGATATGCGAGACTTGATATGGTATTAGAAATGTCAACCAAAAATATGACATTCTACACCCATTCATGTATTAATAAGCAATAAATTAAATTGAAAAATGTTAATTTAATTCGACTACTACGACGATCACAAAAAAAGCCATTGAAAATGTATTATCACATTATTTTATTACTCATTTGCACATATTCTAAATTATATATAAAATACAGTATCAAATTTATTTTTTAATATTGTAATATAGATTTTCATTTATTAAACTGATACGTATTAAAAAAGTACTTTACGAATGCTCGTAGAAAATTGCGAGCAGCTATTGAAGTTCGGTGATTCATTTGAATTAAGTTCGTCATATGTTTTAAATTATATATGCAATATTTTTCATTAATTGGTTATAATAATGACCGAAAAAATAATGTACATTCATTTAAAGTAGAACTGAATTTGTGCTGTATATTATATATTGTTGAATGCTGATACATGCTTGCGAATTTTATGAAAAAATTTAAGGATTTAAGAGTTCTATTAACTTTTTTTTTTATTTTTTTTGTAATATAACAAACAAACAGATAATTTTTTTATTTAAGTTACCGACATTTATGACTAATTATACATATTTTGTGTTTCAAATAATAATACATTTTTGAACAATCTTCCTTACATTCAGGTACTTCTAAAAATACTTTATACTTTAATCCTTCATTGTACTATCTACGAGTATTAATAAAAATAAATTAGACGACTGTGTCCAGTTTATTCACCTTCACTTTGATTAATTTACTGTATTGTCGAAAAAATATTTTTTAAAATACGGAAATCATCGTTTTGGGTCGACTACTTCTGGATATCTCTCAATTTTTTATACCAGTGGCCAGAGCACCACTCGTCAATTTATTCCTAGAATATTACTGATTATTTTTTGTAAGTTACGATTTTCCGAAGGAACCTTACTTATGAGAAAAAAGTGCATATTAAATTGAAAAACAGATTTGTTTATATAATTTTATAATAATTAATGCACATTTAATATTTATTTTAGTATATCTCAATAATTTTTATTTTTGTTGGATATATCTCTCGCACACTTATATTTATTTATTTATTCAAATTAACTTCCGTTGTAACCTGAAGTTTTTCCATCAAAGACAGTTTTACTGCTCCATCGATGAAGTGGGTACCTTCCGTTCCAGAATATAAGAAGCACCCCCCCAATCATTTGGCTCTCTGGATTTCGCACAGTTACCAGGATATATTTATTGTTGTGTTTTTCGCTTCCATGAAAACATATGCTATGTGTAAATATATTTTATATGTCTAGTTTTAACTCTTCCTCAAATCAAAACAATCAAGTTTTGTGTCGATTGGCCAGTTTCATGCTAGTTAAACCCAATTCTTTGGTCAATAGCGGTTTTTCAGCAGGTGTACGACTGCATACACCGTCTTTTTTAAGCCACATCTAAAGGTAGTTCACATG
Source organism: Plectrocnemia conspersa (assembly GCF_051122295.1). Classification (NCBI taxonomy): domain Eukaryota; kingdom Metazoa; phylum Arthropoda; class Insecta; order Trichoptera; family Polycentropodidae; genus Plectrocnemia; species Plectrocnemia conspersa. Next base: position 9,058,108 of record NW_028277166.1, on the reverse strand, counting down.
TTGTAAATATTCACTGGTAGCACGTTTTTAGTAAGTGTAGGTTTTAGTTTTGACTAACTTGAAAACTGTAAAACCTAAATTAAATTTTGGCATTATAAATTTATAAATATTTTTATCACAAAAACTGGCGGTCTATTGGCTATATAAAGCAAAAACAATGTATTTGAGTGATACAAAGTTTCAAAAAATCTAAACAAGGATTATGGATATTAAATGTCTATGTTCTTTAGAAATTATGCTACTTTTATTCTGAGGCTTAACGTTTATTTTTTATTGTAGTGATTAACAAATAACTTAGGATATTTGTTTGACTTTGATCAATGTTATTAAAAGTATAGAGACGCATGTCAAATAGAACTGCGTGAATAGTTTGCAATTATTTTATTTATATATTTTTTTATTAAATCTTCCATTGTAACCTGACAGGCCCAATGCGTTACAACGGGGTAAATCTGTACCAACTGAGTAAGTCAATCAGATATAATAAATACTTACAAATAAGTATTAACCACCAGACTGAAAGTCTGGGAATCCGTGACATCTATATTAATAATTATAAATAATTATGTGTAATATAATATAATTTATAAGCGATAGATGTCACTGCAGCTGGGTTCGGTTTTTTAATAATAGCGTTTTTTGTATATTTAAATGTTAAAATTACCATAAATTAAATTTTAGCTTTAAATGTTTATATAAATATTAAAGAATACGTAAATACCGCATAATATATTTTTATATTGCTATCATCATGATATATGATGGAATATTTCTTCTCAAATGCAACAATTGTCATCGAATGCTCTCAAAAAATGCTATATAACCTTCATTATTTAAAAAAACACCTGTTAGTATTTCATCCTGGATTGGCAAACGAAGACACCGATTTCTTTAAGCAACAGGAATCTATTTTAACTAGGAATAATTTAAATATAAGTGAATCTCATATGATTAAACTATCATATATTCTTTCGAACAGAAAACTCTTTTATTTTACATTGAACATTAATTAATCGATTTATTGAAAGCAAGTCGATTATTTGCCCTTTAGAGTATGCCTAGGATTGACACAAAGGTTAAGAAATCCAATTACAACCCCAGTATTTGTAATTTGTTGTGGCAAAAAATAAGTCGAGCACTAAACCCCCCTCAAGTTGTGTATGTGTATAAAAACGAATACCGAGATTCTAATTAACTTAACTCTAAGAGAAGTTGATGAATATTGACAGGCGGAGAAGATCAAGTAAGCAATCGCTTTTTTCTTCTCATTATCCTGATCTTTCTTGACAACAGGAATTCAGAGTTGAACCTGCTTCGAAAACCACTATTTTTTTCGAATGTAGTTTAAAAATAAGCACCCTTGACATAACATTTTTGTGGACATATGGTATTTAACTTCATATTTATTTTCAGGGTATTTATATTTAGCAGACGACTGCAGTAGTAATTTATTCAATTTAATGAATGATAGTCATATTGTTTTTACAAATTATTTGAATGATCGACGGATGAGGTCCCGCCGTTCGTTACGCTCCAGCCATGGTCACCAGAGAAATAATGTTGCTCTGGCCGTTGTCACGTCAGTGCTGCTAGAGTGTCGCATAGTTTATGTCCAAATAAATCGGCACTCCAGATGCAAAACTGTTTTTACTGATTTTTGGGATATTATGATTGCGGTTTAAAATAATAAACCGTAAATAACTCAAAATTTATGAACGTTAGCTGAAAACTAGAATCATTGCTAAAATAATCATTGTTAAGAGAGCCTCTTTATTATTATTAATTTTATGGAATATGCTAAAATATGCGATCTTAATCTTCGATTGAGTTATTCTCTGATATCTAAACATAATCATTGCATAAATTTTGAATATCACTAGAAAAATATAACCCGCCTCTTAGTTACGGAGCCAATAAATTTAAGGGGACGTAGCCCTAGATTATTTATTCAATTTTAATTACAATTTTGACTATGGACGATTACGGCGTGACGTTTCTCGCGATGAATGTGTGCAGGTGATAATGTCTCAAGGCTCTGTGGCTGCGTGCGGCGAATGGTTCGGGAGTTCCAGGAGTGATTTTCTGGTCTGTTGGTAAGGGCGCGTGGCTGCTTCCTCTGGATGGCTGCTGGTAGATCTTGGCTCTCTGGTGACGTCTCTTGTCTCGTGCCTCAGCCGTCTCGTATCTCGGACCGTCTGCCTTGGGCCGTCTGCCCTCTCCTCGTCGGATTCCGGGCTTATATCCTTAAGAGGGATGCACGCTAACTGGTCAATCACGATTGTGCATCGATCTCCTAGCCAATCGCTGCAGTGGCTTCTTAGAATTCGAGAAATCGGATGTGTTTTAGAAAGCCAGTTTTGTGATTGGCTCCAGACTTTCGAATTCTTCGGAAAGGGTTTGCATTGTGGTGATTGATTGCGTCCATACCATTTTGTCACAAAAGGGATTCTCTTATCGACCCGTGTTGTGTGGTCAAAAGAAATCCTTCTTGTGCCATGATGTTTGTCTCAACGTTTTTGGTCACGGTCATTAACAATGAGACAATCGCCCTTCTAAATGTGCCTATATGTGTGGTCGCCACAAAATTGTTAGGCATATTTTCAATTAACAAATTGTGTGGGAATGTAATTTTTTGAGCTCTGTCGATAATAAAAATATTTCGCCTCTCAAAAACAAGCTACATCATGGTTATTAAATACTCAGTATAAAACTAATCAAAAATTATTTCTTAATAATCTTCACTAGTTAAAAATCATTGAAATAATGAAAGATTATTATATTATATTATCTGAAGTTAAATAAAAATTCGAAAAATTCATAGCTCTGACTATAAAATACCCACCATGAAAACAACGTATGTTTCCATTGCAAAACAATCTATTACTTCACAAATTTTACATGCGTGAAATGAGTTTCATGGGATTTCTCGCGTCTGTTAGCTTTAACCGCGCTAACTCGCCCGTTTAACGTCTCTCCCACAATAATAGACGTTTAGTGCGTGCGGTTTAAAAATTTTAAAATTCACAATCTGTAACGGCCGTAAAGCCTTCATTCATCGGCTCTAACGTCGATTTTTTTATACTCGCCCGGCTTTAGAGAGAGAAGAGAGCTAATCTAATTATACATTATACATGAGGGTCCGTCCTCTCTTCGTTTTATTATGTCGACAATTCGAAAGACAAATTTATGTGAATTTGTACGTTTACGGCCGAAACGTGCGTATGCGATTAGCACATGTGGAAAACACATTTATTTTTATTGTCGTCCGAAGAAAAGACAACCGCACTTTTATGATGTGAATCCCGTGGATGTGTCGTATATAGAGGCGAAAGGGTCACATGTTTATTGGGCGTGTAATGACCGTTCGAAAACGAGTATGCCGTGTACATGTTTAATACTAATATACTGTGAAATAATGTAAGAATGCGACACTATAATAAAATACGTTGAAATTAAATTGCTTTCATGTTGATACTAAATTAAATGTGACGCTGCGCTTGAATGTTTAAAGCTTGAATACATTGTGGTATGTATCAATTTTATTTGGTCAGTAAATAGTGAATAAATATATATAAAACATAAACATTTTTTAACGTAATGACTAGAGCAGGAGTCTCAAACATTTTATAAATGGACGGATCAAAAATGTTTAATCAAAAATCTTTCAAGTTTTCTGTTTTAATGTCTTGAAAGATCTATCATAGACGTCGTGTATGTAGAGAGAACCTCCACTTGCTCTCCAAAGTGATTCCGAGATCTAGTCAAAATGTTCTCACTGAGATCGTAGGAATAAACTGATGGCGAACGGAATCGAGAAAATGACACAGTATGGCACTTTCTGACATTAAAGGGCAGACAGCATATATTAAATTTTAAATCATTTGAAACTTGAATTTGTAACTGCCGTATTTATGTAATTAATAAATAGCATAAAGAGCAGAGAGCTCAGGTTGGACCCTTGAAGAACTCCCGAAGAGCTGAAATATTCTTTCGACAATCGGCCGCCATAGGTTACCAACTGTCTACGATCGCAATAACCGAGTTAAATCATCTGAGCAACCGAGATTCGATAATTTTTTTAAAATAACCCATGACAAATCTTGTCGAAAGTCTTCTCAAAATCAATATATTCAACGTCTACTTGAACTCCCGCATCGAGAGATTTTGTCACCGTTTTGATTAAAAGACAGAAGGTTAGTAACAGTGGAATGGGCAGGACGAATCTATGAATAATTATTTCAAACAATTTAGCAGGAGCTGACAACACTGCGACTGGTCTATAGTTCTTTATATACAATTTTTCACCCTTTTTATATGAATAGGGGTAACTTTTGTGCATCTCCATAGTCTTGAGAATTATGTAGAAACGAAGAATACGAAGAGCAGAGAGACTGACTTCGCAACTCTTTAAAATTAAATCAGAAATTAAATCAGGCTCAGAATAATGCATTAAATTATCTGTTATATTACAATTTATGACTATTTTTTTTATTGTGTATTTTTTATCTTACTTGTAACATATTTTTTTATATTGTAATAATAGTAAGTATTTTTTTACCACAAAGAGGAATTGGTGTAACCTGTTTTGATGGTCCTAATTAAATTTAAATAAATAAATTGCCTTAATATCAGTATTATATATAATTAAAATATGCCATTTTATTTACATAAATATTAGCAATAAAAAATATATTGATAATCGAAGAGAATCAACTATTTAATTATTTTCCACTTTTCAACGTTTAAAAATATTATGAATTACTTACCTAGTAAATAACTATACATATATTTAAGTATTGCTATATTTACTTAGACACGCATGATATAATTGCATCCCCATAATTATAAAATGTACATACCATCAATTAAAATGGCAGAGATAAGTGATTCAAATATTATAAGTTTCACATTAAAATTGTATATTATTTTTCTATGGTTTATGATTTTCAATACGTATTTTAGTAGCTTACTTAATTATAAATTGGTTACTAGCTTGTAATTAAGATAATCAAATTCAATCTATATAAGGTGAACGGCCATATATTATATATTTTTTGCTAAATAGATAATTTAAACGACCTTTATGGTACGAATCTTGAAAATATCTCAATAACGAGCTGTAAGATTTGACGTATGAATTATATAATAGTTATCGATGCGATTTCAATCATATTTTTTTAGTTGACAGTGTGTGTTCTTAGCGAGGGATATATCCCGATGTTTGATTGATTGACAGACAATTTAATGCAATATTACAAACGATAATAAAGAATGTAAAAACGTTGTCTCTCACGCGCACATCGATAGCACTCGGAACGTATGTAGTGTCCCTTTGACGAAGTGACATAACTCGAAAAGAAGAATGCCTCGATAAACACATCAGACGATATTTAAAGATTTCTATTGAGTTCTAGGAAGAGTTCGATTTTAATTGGCTGACTGATTCGGTGAAAGGAGTGCGATTAATCAATTATCGGTGACAGTTTTTTTCACACAAATGTGCACAAATACATAAAAAATATACTCCTCTATTAATAAACTTCTTTATAATATACATATGTCAATCGCTAGATAAATATATAATATATTATTTCATATGAAGTGACTGATTTTTTTGATAAGATATAAAACTACAATTTTATAAATTAAAATATGTTTCAAATACAAAACTGTTTTTTTACCAATGATTTAACAGTAAATGAATCCTTGCTTATTAAAAATTTTATTTTTAGAGGTTAGAAAGTCGTTCAAGTCTTTTATAATAACATATTAATATTGAAGTTCGTATTTTTTAGAAATCTGAACGTTTGAAAGGGTGATTATCTGCAATATATGGGATGAGGCAAAACTTGCAATCATAATTCGTTATATTTTAAGTATGCATATGCTTGCATTACATTCTCTGTAAGTTGGCCAAGGTTGGCCAAGGACGGACAATATAGGGGTTACTTCGGTCGAGTTCGGTTCTGTCCGTAAAGTGGAGGTAAAGTGGTGGTAATTCAGTCGACTTGGCCAGCTTCGAGCGCTTCCGAACATTGTCAGCATTATTTTCCGAGTCAAAGGGACCGAAGTCAGAGCTGCTCCTTTGAGTGCGAGCGGTGAGATACTTCTCCTTTCTCTCTCTCGCGTGTTATGTGACGAGAGTGAGAGAGATAATGATATGGTGTTTCGCAAACTGAGATAGAACGAGTAACTCGGTTCAATTTCAGTATGCGCGTATGCGTCCTATGGTTAACACGCATGTCGAGCGCTGCATCGTGGTTACGTGGTCAAGTTATAATACCGCATGCTTATCGGGGACTTCAACAGACTCTTACTGACATCTTTGAATATTTTAAGGCACCAAAAGGGATTAATTATATTTTTGATAGTATATTCTTCTAACAGATATCGTTATTATATTTTTTTTCATATAAAATTAAATAATTAAAAAATAATTAGTGGTACTTGATTTTGTTAATAAAATGGTTTCGAATTTCCTTATGTGTTTTCCTAGATCGGTTTATATAAATGTCACACCATAACGAATTCTTATTTAGAATCGATGGTGACAAATTCTAAGATAATCACAGATGTGGTGTTCGTATTCTGAAGTATTATTTTTATGCCTTATGGCATTTTGCAAAAGCCGACAAAGATTTTGCGTAAATTGAATATTTACGACCGAAAAGTTTTCACTGATATTGTATTGGTGAGTGCCCACACAAACTGTTATAATTATCAGTAGCGTAATTTTAATAATATGATAATTAAAAAATTGCGATTATTTGGCACATTTTTCGATAACGCGCAAATATGCCGCCGTCCGGACGGCATATGAAATTTGCGACAGTGTGGTCGCTTACTCGAAGTTGTAAGTCTCGGCCGACTTCAGTTGTTACTTTGGTTCGGACAACTTCCAAAGAGTGTAGTGCAGACATAAACGATTAGAATGGTTGGATATTTTTGTAGTTAAGTTAGCATGATCTTATCTTGTTTATTTTGTAGTAGTTAGAGTTGCGAAATGCATGTAACGCACGCCCTTATCTCTCACACACTCTCGTCACTTAACATGCAAGCGAGCGAGAAGGAATGTATCTCACGTACGCTCCTGATGAATACCTGTTAATCACCAGACTAAAAGTCTGTAAATTGGTGACATCAATATAATAAATTATTTTGTGTAATATAATTCAAAACCAATAGATGTCACATTGTAGCTGGGGCTGGTTTTTATTAAAAGCGATTTTTTTAAATAAAAATTGCAGTCTGCTACCGGCTCTGGAACTCAGGGCCTCTGATTTTACAGTCTATACTTTTTGAACTACGCTATTTCAACCTTACAATTTGAATTTCATTATTGTTAAATACTTTTTTACTTTTATGCCAACAATCTAATATGCAATTAAAAATTACGCGTCACACATAAAATTGACTATAACAAAAAAATATAAATGTAAATAAAAATCAAATACCATGCGTGATACGCAGCTATTTTTTAATTATTAATGTCTTATTAAATTATTTTTAAATTAAACCAGTTAAGAATATAAGCACACAATTGCGCAATTATGTCATATATATGTATGTATATAAAGCATGTAATGATAAAATATTGTATAGTGTAATTTTAATATCAAGTAGCAAACTATGTAATATTTCATCTAATGTTTGTTCTCAGCGCGGACGATACAAAAAGATAAAATTTTCGATCATTAGCACTTTTTCCAATGCACTTTTGGTGATGCAACAGCCGCTTGGCAACACCGTTATAAGTGAATTCCTGAGTAATTGCTTCTTCGGCCAGAGAATGAATGCATCGTTCGACGATGTTTGCGCACAAAACACCAGTAGCCAATTGTTTACTTTCGGCCAAAAGGAAGTTGTCATCTCAGTCACGATTTGCATAAAACGACTCGTGTGTTTGTTCCGATAACGAGAGTCCTTTTAACCGGGTTTTTATCTTTGTGTTTGAACAACTAATGACAGTCGACGATTGACAAACATTGTGATTTTTGAGCAAACACCGCCCGAGGTGCAATTCGACATTTGTTGGTGTTTAATAAATACAGACATACGCACGCATATTCTCCATTGTCGAATTCCTAAATTTTACCATAATGGAATCATAAACTAGACAAAAAACATACGACGAATCTAATACATATATTATACCAATGCACATGTAAATATGTGTTCTGTTAAATATACAACTACAGAATCTATGAGCCGGCACGATAGATCAAGAGTATCCAGTCATTGATTATTGTATTAATTACACATGAGCTCCGACTGCTTTCGAATGATAAGAAATATAGGAAAATAAACATAAAGTAGTATTAGCGCTTTAATTCACTAAATTATGTATAACAGTCCATCTAGGTACTGTCTCTGGCTTTTTAGAGATCTTTCTCGATGTCGGTTGAATATTTTTCATCTATTGCAACTATTTTGATATATTTATTATTTTTTAAAGGGCTCGTGAAAACCATAACTAATAAATTTTTCAATGTACATATATTAATATATAGTATTTACATATATAAATTCATACTTAAATATGTACAAGGTATGACTCAAAAAAAATAGTGACAATTTAAATTTTTAATAAAAAGTATTTATTTAATATAAATATTTAAGAAAAATATTTTCTAAAAAAAATTTATCTCATAGACAAACTTGCATAGTAAAAAAGTTTCTTTGAGGTCTATCATTATTCATAAGTGAAAAATAGATGACAACTTCAAGTGCACGCCCAACCAATTTTCTTTAAAGTGCAATATGCAGATATACGTTAGATATATATTTAGAGAAGTTAGAAATGATACTATATTTTTTTATGTTGAAATAGTGAAAGTTATAAACCGTCAAAATCAATAATTTATCAATCGTTATCATTTACGTATGTATAGAAATAATAATTTGAAGAAGTCTGTGGGCTGCGAGTGTCGTATTAACAATAAAGTAGTTGGAATGTATATGACAACTTTGCTTGGCACAAGCAGACCAATGAAATACCGTTGTGAAACATGAGATAAGCATCAAAGTGACTCTGTTAAATGAAACGAAGTATATATTATAGACCATGGTCTGATCTTCCATCCGACCAATCTCCAATAATCGTCACAATAGACAGTAAAGTTATAGAAAAACAGAAAACCACAACTTTTTATTATATTTTTTAGCAATTTGTGAAATTCACTTTTTTTTAGTCTTAAACTCACTAAGCGATTTTGCCTTTATCTCCTCTATGCTTGTAAAACTTTTTCCTTTTAATTTCTACTCGCAATCGCAAGAAGCCATATTTGGTGAATATGTATATATTGTTTGTTGCTTTAACTTCTAAAGACTTGTCGTATACTATTCTTTAATAATAGTCAATCAAGTTAAGCATTAAAACCTTTTTACGAGCTTCGTGCATACCGACTTAAAGGCAAAATCTCAACCGTTTATTACTATTTATATATTGTCCAGCGTCCTCGAATAGACTCGTATGGTTTTAAATTTACATAAAAAGCTCGATACAGCGTCACGTCTCCGTGGGGACATGAAAGTCTCGAACGGAAGGTCCTTCTAAGGCTTTAGCGCATTTGAAATTCGATCACGTACCCATCGTCAAGTGCTCGATGCTCACCGGCCTATCTAGCTGCCATCTTGACACAAGACCGAAGAATGTCCCTGAAAAAAGTACAGGACTAATTTGGTGCCTTACCCATACGACGTTGGTCGTACATGGGTGCTTTAATATCCGCCATTCACCATTTCTTGCATATAAGATAAAAAATGCATCGTATCACCAGTATCATTATGTCTTATATAGATTAAGCCTTATCTATTGACGTGTATCTATTATATGTGACGCTTACATTGATTTATGTATATGCACCAGCTTAAACAGATACATTGTTTTATAAAATTAGCTGAACAAATCGCATTATAAATGCATCTGGCAAATGGCATAAAATTGCATTAACGTGTTTTCTGCAAATGTCAAGGATTCGATTGATATCCATTATGCAAATTGTTCTAATTATATTATAAAAATATACATAATAAATAGTGTATTGAATACACAATTAATAGTATTACTTATATAATAAAGATATTAGATTTTTATAATTTTTTTCAAAGTCAGATTCTGATCAAAGCATATTAAAATATGATTAAAAGCAACATAAAATATGATTAAAAAACAATGTATGAACGACAACTAGTTTAACCAACAATTTACTTATTTAAATCGAAAAAATTGATGCTTCCTAGTAATCTTACTGTGCTACTGATATTTCTTGTATTTAGCAATTTTTTAGAGTAATATTACAATAAATATATACCTAACGCTCGTACAAGTAAATTAATTAATTGATCACACTACTTAAAATTCATTGAGCATAACCTTAGATGACGCGTCGCTGAGGATCTGCGCCCCTTAATAATGTGTTTCGTATATTTATATGTTTAATTTTTAACTTAGTAAATGATTTTTTGTTTAACTATAAAATCGACTTGATTTCCAATATGATATATTATTTTTTGTATTCACTATTCATTGGTAAAAGTAAAGAAAATGTTTTTCTAAGACGCATTAACCATTTTCTTTCTCTTCAGGCCTCTTCTTTAAATAATCTCTTTCTTTAAATAAATATAAAATACGTGGTTTACTGAATAATGAAGCTAGTACAATAATCTTTAATAATTAATAAAAAATATTTTTTAAATAATTCGTAAACTTGTTTTAAAAAAATAATCATCAAAGGACGCACAGGTGAGTCGCTGACGTTAACGATTAAATAATGCAAATGATAATAATTAGTATAGAACCAAAAAATTGACTATTTTGTTTGTTTTTCTATGTGGTTTTTATGAAGTTGTAAATGTTACCTTATATTCTCAATGTTCAGCATTTTATCAATATTATAAAAATTAGTTATATATGTGCTAGTAATACTGCTATTTTTATTATAAAAGGAAATATTATTAAATCGGTCAGGCGTTCCATTTCTAAAAAGTTTTGACTCTTAACTCAGTTTATTTGACCTTTTTAATAAAACAAATTAATAAAACTAAAAAAATATCTATTGCAAAATAAAACGAATACCTAATATTATTTTAATTTGGTATTTTTGTATTATTCAATATAAACAAAAATGCTTAAAAAAATAATAAATATCAATTAGTTCATTTATTTTTCTACATTGTCGATAGAGTAAAGAATATCATATGATATAGAGCGGCCTATTAGAAAAATTTAGCGTGTTTTAAAATATTATTTGCCTCGTCTCTAGATCATTCACCCCGAACAAATGATCGGTGGTGCCCATCTCCGCACATTCGACAAACTTATTAAAATATGGCTTCCTGTTCGATATTATCACTTAAAAACAGTGCAAAACAGCAGAGGAATTGCAATTTATCATTTCACAGGTTACATTTTGCAATTATTTGTGTTATTTTCAATTTTTTTATTAAAAGTGACGCGTGTAAAGCACGTCAATCTACACGTTCCATTCTTCGAGCTTATATTTAATTTATTTTTAAATTAAATATAAATAATAAAAATAATATATTTCATTATTAAATGTTTTTGTCACATATAAGAGTTAGTAATATTATACGCGTTTTTTAGATTTCCTTTAGAACCAAAATTGCAGAAAATATGGCTTGAACATATTTTACGTCCTTCATGGAAGTGTCATCTGTTCGGACCATTTTAACCCAGATTCCTCTTTTATCATAAACGATTAAAACCCAACTCAGTCCCTTTACAAAACCAACCATCATCACCACTCCCAATAACGTCAATTTCGAAAACTGATGCTTACAATTCTCCTATAAAAAAAAAAATTATTACGAAAATTAAATCGTGTTAGGTAAATTTAAAAAAAATGTGAAAAAATAATACACGCACTAAAGCAAAAACTAAGAAACCAAGAAATAGTTAATTTGGAAAATATATTTAAGTCAATAACAGACAAAGTGAGAAAAACGGCTTGTCACTATTAGCAAATTTTGATTCTGATTCAAAAGGGTTGTTAACTTTTCTAAAGAGAAAAAATAATTCAAACGTAGCCAAGTATTCAGCCCGAATTCGATTGTTCGCATTAGCTTAAAGTTTTTATTCTTTCAAAGCTTATAAATATCTTAAATGGTATCAGAACTTGAAAGGGTTTACGTTTGAAGCATTTGAAGCATTAAGAATAAAATCTCAATCGACATATTATAAACTAGTTTGCAATTTAGTTATAGATCGCGAGACTAGCAGTCGAGATTAAAACTTGGCATGATTTTGGCCTATATCGCCGTCTCTATTATATATATATTCTTTACTCTATGGTTGATACCAATAACAATACTTATGAATGATTCTTGACATATAACATTACAACATAAAAAACATTTTTAATTATTATCGCCACTCAATAAAAATCCTGCTATTTAAATACCGAGATGTTATATTAGTTATTGACTTTCCAAAATCATATTTATAAGTTCATTTTATCATTTTATAATTTACAGTAAAGCAAAGAGATATTTAATTGTAAATATTTAGAAAGCGCTGCAATGTATAAATTTTGTTTTCACTAGAATATATGATATTTAAACAAGTTATAAAATATATATTAGCCGAAATCTGAAGGTGTTAATGTACCTATGAATCCGATACTTTCTCTTCTCGTTTTTATTATCACTAGCTATCGTAAATACATAGCAGAGTTTAACTTATTTTCTATTTTTTATTATACGAATTACTATTAAATTAAATTGCAAATGTTTATCATTATTTTACTAAAGTCGTTCGATTGATAAAAATATATTATCTTAGATTACATTTTATCATAATATACACACATGCATACATCACACGTACACCGTTTGAAACGTGAAGTAAACGCTCCATTGTGAATAACCAGTAAAATTTACGAACACAATACAAGTTATGATAATACTTCCGAGAACTGAGTCGACAATATCAAATTGAATTTTTCGAATGAGTGCAACGCACTCTCTGGTATTATTATTAATATATTATGTAAATCTTACACTTCTTCAATCTCATAAAGATCTCTTCTGGCATCCTACGTTTATATTACGGACCAAAATAATTTATTAACAATTTAATAGAATTTCTTTTTTAACTGAAAATCGACAAGTAAATTATAATACAAATAAAAAAACAACTATAAAGCCGAGAGTAAGCAATCAGCATAAGTTGGACCAACTTTTGTTTTATTCTCAATCAGAACATAGCACCAATAATATACATATTTATATTCACGCGGTCTGTTTCAAAACTTTTCAGACTTTTGTTATTTTATATATTTAGCAGCTCATTTATTCAGTATGTTGTATTTGAGAATATCACTCTTTTATATATTATTTTTTAATGGTACTTCTCTTACATTGTTCGCAGCTAATCAATATCACTTTGACGCGTTAACTTGCAAGTTTGGTAACTTTTTGAACAGCCCATGTATAATATATACATATGTACAGGCAATATAGTGTCATATTTTTAGTGATTGAGATTGACAGGGCACAATCTTATCGTGACTGTGCTATTTCTGGTATGATAATCGCGTTGTCTCATATTGAAACGTGGTATCCGTCATCGCATTACGAAGAGACCAACCAGTGTTAACAATGAGTGCTGTTTTGCATATGTGTTTGTGTGTACATATGGAGATGGGTTCCATGCGGGGTCCAATACAATTTTATGGTCGTGGAGACAATTTTATGGCGATTTATGGTCCCATTAAGTAGCTTTCAGTGTTCATCTCGCATGTAGGCGCGGTTGGTCATCTAGGATATTGTTGCTTCTGAAACGCGTAAATTTTCCGGTTCATTAATTAATCAGATAATTCATAAATTATGAGAAAAGTTCGTGTGTACAACAAAAATATAGAACCCTAAAACAACATTCTTAAAACATTTTATATGCATTTAAACATAATATATCTTTCACTCTAAAAGATAATTTTGGTTATGCTAGTATGTTATTTTTAATAATTTAAAAATAAAATCAAGTAGCCGATTACATTTGACAGGTTATAAAACGCGAGTTAGATCTGAAAATCACTCGACGACAAACCAAGTTTTTCCATTTTATTTCAGCAATAAATCATTTCACATCAAAAAGATCAGAATCAACGTTTTTAAAATCAAAACCTGCTGGGGTTGCATTAACGGCGAACTGGTGATGCGAGTTTTATTATCTTTTTTCTATCTCTCTATGAGTATTTAAATTCAGAATAAGCAACGACATAAAACTATAAGCAACCAAAATATATCATTAATTGAAATTTTTACGACGGCAATAAAAGATACCGCTTAAACGTTACAAACAAAAATATATAGATAGTACTTAAAGTAAATTCATGTAAATCGTATATAATTTATGTATATCCGATGTATCAGTTGCACACAAAAGCAGCTATACATATATGTGGTTAGATAAAAAATTACTCATTTTACTAAAAATGTAATATAATGTATAATTTTAACAAGTAGATATTTTATTTTATTTAATATGTAAATAATCATACTTTTGTACGAAGTAATATGTTTGTATTGTTCTCTCGTTTATCTTAGATAATGTATGTATTTATAGTATGTAACAAAATTCTGCAATTGAGTAGAATTATGCTTTACGCTCCTGTAATAAATATTCCACTTCAATACAATATTTTTGCTATTTATTGTTTTTACCAATTTTTGACAATATAGTTAACGAAGACATTTATATTTTAATGTGTTTTTTTCTTCACACTCTGTTTTTTTTAAACTTAGCCCTTTGAGGAGTATCGCCGTACATGTACGGCGGTCGATCATTCACTGTTTTGAGGTACCCCAAATTATATATTTACATATTATATAATTGTTATAGGTTTACATATATAGCTGAATAACTAAAAAACATTATAACTATATTATATATTTTTTAATTAAAATTTTTGTGAATGAATGATTAACATAATAAAAAATATTTTATATTAATTTTATAAAAAATATTTAAATCCTCTGTATTAATTTAAAAAAAATCGACAAAAGCCGAATAATATTTAATAAATATGTAAAATAAATTAACAAAATTTAACAATAGCGGGTACTTGATGAAACTCGGTATTTAGGGGGTCAGACGATTGACCGTATGGTTTGAAGTAATTTGTAGGAATTCTGACGAACAAAGGACATTCCCTTATTTATATAATTATGCTAATTAGATGTAAGAAAAGGGGTGTCCGTCGTCTTAGTTTAAAAATAGACTTGCTAGATCAAAACTCGTATGAGGGGTCGTTGATCTTACGAAAACAAAGAGTTATAATATATAACAATATATAACAATAGAAAGTGTTAAAATAAATTATTAAGAAATACTTACACAAAAAAGTAGTAAAAGAAATCAAAGCAATAAAACTAATAGAATCACTGATTTTTTATTATTATTTACTATAAATACAATATTAAATAATAATAAATATATAACAATATAAATAATTATGGAAATATACGTAAAATTAACTCACTCCTAGATGAATACTAACAAATTATCTCACTACTCAATGGTTTAAAAAATAATTAATATTTATGTGGGGACCCATAAAGTTGGCACACTGGAGTTGTACTGGCAACACCGCGATGAAGCAGCGAATCGGCTAGCGATTTCAGTGATGAATGTTTGCCATTCTTTCTCGTTGGAAATGGACCTCTGTAGCATTGACAATGCTAGGTAAATCTTGAAGCGTTTGAGGACTTCTGTGTGGCATAGGTTCGTACCTCTTATAGTTAATTTTCATTATAGAAAAAATAAACTATTTCAGCATTATGTAGGTTTTAATCACTTCCACAATTTCTTATAATTTATAGGTCACTTTAAAGACCATTTGAACAAACAAAAATAAAGATAAATCCGTTCCGAAAGTGGCGCCTCACACAGTATAATTACAACAATAGAAGAAAGATCTCGTGACGGCAATAATTTTAAATATTGCACGGAATACTTAATAGCACATCCTTTAAAAAAATATTCTTTGTTTGAAAAGGGTTCTACCTGTGCACAATACTAGTGTTCTTCAACTCTATGGTTACGATCGCTGGAGTGACCATCTGGATTGTATTCAAGAAGTGATGCAATTGGTTCGCCAACATCTGTATCTGCGATTAGACAGAGTTGTTTCAAAGCAAAATTATAAAAGATGTGTCACAGAGAAAGAGAGACAGCAGCAGAATCGATCCAGGAAACTACGTAAACACGGGTTACATGTCAGCAAATCATCACGAGAATACATTATGATGAACCCAGCTGCTCCACTGAAATCACAGCCGGCAATAATACTAATAAAACTCATTAGATTTATGATGAACTTTAAAGAGCTTTGACTTTGGCAAAAATCGATATTATGTTTAACATAGGTTATATACTTAATGCTCCCAGAACAACAGATTCTCCCCTATTTATAACATTGTGTTAATTAAGATATTGAAATCAAGAAGACGGCATTGTCTTATATTCTTGTCTAAAATAACCATGTAACGTTTGTTGCTACGCAACACTAGCGAGCAATGACTTTTATATTTAACCCACATATATAACAATTTTTGTTGAATAGATTTAGATATAATATGCAACCCTTTTGAACCTGAAATGATACGGAAACAAAACTACTCTCAGATTTCATTGATATATTTTTTTTGCGATATATATTATATAAACATAAAACTATTATATTTAAAATCTCAGATTCTTCTCTAGTAACCAAATTGCTTACCTGGTATATAATCAAGAATTTATATGGCAATTCTTTCGATTTTCGCAGATGATTTTTATGTATCGAGATGAGTTATTATAAATTAGATTCACTTCAAAGTCTCTTTGTAATGGGACAAGGAAAAAAAAATTACTTTTGCACCCCTCATATTATAATATAGTTTGACTGTACTTTTGCCTATTGAGACGAAATTATTTAAATCGCGCCCGGTTCGTGTGTAACATTTATTTGCTTTCGGTAATGTGTGGGGAACGGCCATTTCCTTACAAATGTCTACCGTTAAGTCGATCGGTATCACAATTTCACCGGTTGCTAGATGCTTGTCTAAAGAGTATTTTCGTGTTTGATTTTATACACGAAGAAAAAGATTAACGAACGCGTAACAGTAGTGGCAAACGTGAGCTGCATTTACGACCACTCTACCTGCATAAGAAAAGTAAACTGTTTTTATTTACCTCATTCATACACGTTTTGCTAAAAAAAACGGAATAATTCTAAATAGAATACCAACGAGGATAAACAAGAATTTAGACACAGTTGCTTCTATGTTAGGCGATTAGCGATCGATAACTTTTATTGAAATAACTGATATAAATATGTATATATTTAGAACTATTGTACAAATACTATATATTATTTTATATCATACATAGCTTTAGTGGTCAAGTCTTCGATGAGGTCATTAGCAACCAAAGCCATGGTATTTTGATTTAACCAAACGGAGACAGGAAACTGATAAAGATCTGGTATTCGTTAACCTCAAGCGAATGTTATCGTATATAGATAGCGAAAGGCGAAAACGATCGCGTAATACCCGCTTATAAGATTAATTTTAACAAAGATTACTTATGTTATTATACGCAAAATTTCTTGGAAAAAAAATAATTATAACAATAATAGATTATACTTTATGTTAAGCGACAAAACCGGTGTTCAATAAACATTCGTGTACTGATGACATTTCTATTTATTTGATGGAATTTCATTATAAATTCAAATTAAAAACCGGTAACCAATACACAGGTATACTATTAATACTGGCATGTCATTATAATAAGTTAATTTAACTATTTTAATTATAGTTTTATTTAAATATTTAATTTTAGAATATGAGAATTAGGTATTTACAGATACTCAATAAAACATATTATAAAAGTCAATGAACTATATGCAAAAATTAAAACATAAAAATATATCCTTTATAGTCATTGGAATGTCCTAAATATTTTTAAAACCATGCTGATTGAATTTTTTTCCACATTGCCAATAAAAAATATTTTTTCCTCTTGTACTTGATGTCACTTTTACACTACATTTGTAGGTTTTTATTTAGTAGTGTATAAAGATTTAATTGTGAATAACTTTAACATGTAAGGTATTATGTTGATATAGTTTTGAAAGTATAAAAAAATAAAAGATTAAAGGCATTTAATTTCTTTAAAATCTGAGAAAATATGTGTTTTTCGTTTTTGTATATATCATTTTAATACGCGATTTATTTAGGTTTAAATTATAAAACTTAATATTTAATATCCCATCTGTACAGATTTCGAAAATTTAATTAACTTTTGGTGACTCAAAATGATGGCCTTGCTTAACCAAATCTGACGATCGAAGTGAAAAGGCGTTTTTTCTTCCGTATATTTTTTCCATGGCCGTGGGTGATTTGGATGCTACTGGAATCTCATTCTGATTTTATATGACTGTTGGTGCATTAAAATGAAAAATAAGTAGTGATGAGTCAGAAGTAGTATGACAAGTCGTGAGTGTCGTGAGTGTAACGTTATCTTTTTACGGTGGAGTTTGGGCTTATATTATGTCAAAAAACTGAGAGATTTTTTTTAAATACATAATGTACATATATGGTTGGAATAGTGTAGTCCGTAACGTCTCAGATTAGTATCTCTGAAGTTACAGTTATTTATTTTAATAAATCTTTCATTGTACCTGACAGGCCCAATGCGTTACAATGGAGTAATTCTGTACCAACTGAATAGGTCAATCAGATATAATGAATACCACTAGACTTTGTTATATAATTTATAATCAATAGATGTCACTGCAGCTGGGACCAATTTTTTTTAATAATAGCGCATTTTTTAAAATAAAAATTTGAGTGCCGCTGCCGGATCTCGAACCCGCAACCTCAGAGTTATTAGTTTGAGTCGATACGTACTACGCTATTCCGTCCTTAATATATAGTGTAATCATTTTTGTTCTAAGGACATTAATATAACGTATTCCCAACTATTATACATAGTCAAGCAGGATTTATCAGGACGTATCCACAGTCGCAACCAATAATAACGTGCCACTCAAGTTATCAATAAATCTAGGGGCTGAAAAGAGTTACTGCGAATTTGAACTGGAAGTTGACAATAGTCGCTGAGTCTTACATTGAAAATTTTATACCCTAATAAAATTATAGTGATAACCAACTCACCGTTACTTTACTACAATATTTTACATTTATTTATAATGCATTGATGAATATCGAGGTACATAAGTTTTATTGGAAAATAAATTGGCATAGTAGTTTTTCTTTGCTCAAAAACCGGATTTTTTAATAAATTCTGTGGGAAAAGATCGTTTTTTTATTTATGAGCACAGTTTTAATTCAATTATTAAATAGTATAATAATTATTAATGAAATACAATCATTAGAAAATATTTTTCTGTCATATTTCATTCAACCACTGCTCTATTTTCGCCCAAAATATACTCTTTATTACATAATAATCTACCCTAAATATTATTGATCAGTATTGTACTCGAAAATAAATCAGAGAAATACTAACCAAACAGACATTAAACATATTATTTTAGCTGGTTTAACCTAAACGAATATATATTGTAGTAATATTTGTTTTCTATAATTGCATATATCATGCAAATAAAATATTATCTGTTACAATGTTTATTTTAAAGATACTTATTCAGATACTTATTATTCTATAAAGTGTCTACAAAATAAATATAACATTATTTTTTTAACGTTAAAATTGTTCGATGTCAACGCCGAACATGTGCTCATCGCTGTCGAGAATCGAGAGACGAAAAAAATGTATATGCATATGAAAGAATAAAATGACGAAATAAAAAGTAAAAAAAAACACACAAATACATGTGCATGTAGTGAAAAGCCTTTGAAAAGCGATGCACACACGTGAGGCACAAAAAACTCACAGGGTGCCCACATGACGTATGCAAAATGCATATAAAACAATAAAACCAAGGGCAGGGCGCACAAAGGGTTAGCTAGGGTTGCCCGGGGGACTTCAATAATGTAAAGTAATAATTGTTTTTTAACTAAACAATGGAGAGTTCTAAAACAATGGCCGTCGAACGCCGTCTGCTGTCTGCGCGGGCCTCTCCAACCCCCAGATGCATTGTCTCAGCATCGCGTCGTTTCAGGGTTGAAGCTCAGGAAGGGTTGAAACAATCCGCTGGCTGCAATCAAACGGCGTTGACATAATAATATGATGACGACGATTGGCGAGCAAAATTCTGAAAACAAAAAATCAAGAATTAATTGGACTGATGAGACGTGCGATTATTTACACTTTTTGTTCTAGTGAATTTTTATTTTTAAATTCACAAAAGGTTAAGTAAAGGCATATTAAATTATTAAAACCACTTATATCTTAATTGACTCGGAAAGCATATGATATCGTTCTTTATTCACAGTATTATAGAAATAATATATACAAATTATATAACATAAATAAAACATATAAGTATGAAATATGTTATTATATATTTTTAAAGCTTTAATCTGTAACAGAATCACCAACTTTTATTATTCTTAAATTTATGTTATAAGGCGTTACGTAAAGAAGAACTCAGAATCTTTTCTTATCAAAATGATCCTAGATGCAACACGCTGCTAAATATGTGAACTGTAGAAATCACTCAACTGGAGTACCGCAGGGATGTATTATAAGCTCCTTGAATCTGACTTAATAATGATAGCTGAATGTTATGAATTAGTAAACTTATTAAGGGTTGTCATTTCTTAAGACAATGCGCAAAAATTTCTGGTAAATAGTTTGATTAATATGTTTTTGAGAATTTATTCAAATAATCACTATTTTTTTACATGAAAAACTTGTATTTAATTTCATGGTTGGTTAATTACACATTTTTATAATTAGTATTTTAAATTTTTAAGACTAACATAATCTTCATTAAGCTTTAATTCATTGATATTTCGTCTTAGTCTTTTCACATTTTCTTAGCATCCAGGAATTTAAAATCTTTTTCTGGGTTAAATAAAGTATTTTTTTTTAGTTTAACCATTAAACGTAGAATGATTGAGTACCTTGGACACATGATTCGAGGTCCAAAATTTGATAATGATGAGAAAGTATTGAGTAATATATCCCTATAGACGGGAATAACCACTGAAGAAATGTTTCGTGCAGCCAAGGGCCGGCAGGGATAACTAATCAAGAAGGTAGTTGCTAACGTCTGGAATCGGACATGACACCAGAATGAGAAAAAATAGCTGCGACGTCGATGCAGCAGAGTGCCCTAGAGAGTTGCGATCGTGTCCCTTGTTCTTGTAAAACAAAAAATGATAATGAATTGAAGCAATTTATGTTGGATGGTGCGCAACAATATTTTTTTAATATTGCTGTATATATTTAGATTCCATCATGGCGCATTGGGGAAACCTTTCAAGGCAAACTTGAATAAATAAGTATGTTCATGTTTTTATTTAAGACTAAAATTATTTGGTTCACATCAAAAAATTATATTTTTAGCTTATCTATACATAACTATCATATTCATTATTTTAAATTCATAAAAGTATCGGTTTCGGTTTTAGTCTAAACTGAAACACAATATTCGGTTTGATCTCGCTTTTAGATAAAAATAAAAAAAATTTGGTGAATCCTAATTTCAACAGTTATTCGATCTTTGTATTGTTTGTTGTAGTATATTTTTAAATTTCCAAAAAATAATAAAGTAAAACAATAATAAACGAAATAGTTTTTATTAAACCATGATAATTAAAACTATAATTATATAGTGTTATTTATGTTTTACAGTAACTAATTTATTTAGTTCTCAAAACAATGAGCTTGTTAAAATTTAATTGAAACATAAAACATAAATAAGTTACTCTCAGTAGTATTACAAAATAATATTTGCATAAAAAATACATTATGTATTATAAATACATATTACATAAACTTGGATTTAATTTATCGAAATCTAAATATAATTTATAGTTATGTTTTATTATTTAATGTATCGAATATATTTGTTAGCATACATATGCATTTTTTTTTATCAAAAAAGTAATTTTGTCTTGGAAAAAATAATATGAGTCAATAGTGATAATACTATTTATTTGTAATGACGTCAAACATGTTTAAAATAATTTATTGAAAGGCGATAAAACATAAATGATTACTTAACAATGTAATCATGCCTCTATTGAAACCACTATTATAAGCGATAATAATAAAATTATAAACAATTTATCCTGCCGATAAAAATAAATGCATATAAATAAACATTATTATATAAAAATTATATGCTCAATAATTGGAACCCAATCCAATGATTGAGCGCAACATTCAATGCCATTTTTTATAATAATTTAACCAATGCAGTGCGATTGTATAATATAAATTTGACCCTTGCTCGACTCAGTTCCTATTTTTTTCTCAGCATACAAAAACTTAAAAAAAGTTCACATTTGCATATGGACCCCCGCGAACTATAGTTTTTTTATAACGCTCTAGCGTTAATTAATAAAAAATGAAGCTGCAGCAGTATAGCTTATAGCTGCATTGAAATGAATTAAAAAATATATGAAAAAATGGCAGATGTAGTGCTAATTTTTTTGCGGCAAATCTCAACGGATGACAATAATGAGTGAACAAAAAGTTACACATGAAAATAATTTGCATATGCTATAAAGGGTTATTTTATTATCCAGTTTACATTTTTTTTCGCTTATTTTATTAAATCTGCAAATGATATGGTATAACTGTAATTAAATAATAATTTAGTTATGGAAAATCAATTATTGTATTTTTGTAAAAAAATCAGTAAATGACGTTTGAAGGTTAATTATTATGTAATATTATATTTTTCTTTATAGCACTAAGTTGCTTGTTACTAGGCAGAGAAAGAATGGGAGAGGCTAGGCGCTGGTGACTCAGAATGACTAAACATTGAAGCGACCTTGTCTCACTCATTTGATGATTAGAGCAGGGCATTTTAACTATTTAATATAATTTTTATTTTTAAACACGGTTATAAAAATATACCGTATCGAATGCTGATTCAAAAACATGTATTTATTACTATTTTTGTATTTGATGAAATCGCCGTTGCTATTTTATATATTGTGAAGATCGATAAAACTCAGCAATCTCTTATCAGCTTCCTTATTTATTTGTTGCGTAAGGGTTGCGGGAACAGTACACCATCGATCGACAATAAGAATTGTTTAGTAACATTTACTCTGTTGCAAAATTTGACCTTCGAAAGATATCCATTAAGCATTTTAGAGGCGTGTACATATTTTGTTGATCAAATAAACAACAATTGGCTGAATGGTCGCTGTATGATTATGATTCATCAGAGAGCTTTCCGAACCAATAATACTTAAGTCTCTAAGAAATGAATAGCAGAGAGGAACAGACATCGAGAGACATCGGCAGGCAGCAAAAGGAACGTGCGAGAGGAACATAGACAAACTATGGACACACGTCGACTACGAGACCTCAGAGGACCATCCACTGGACATCATCCCTCCGCCAGCTTCTCCATCAGCGCTCGGAGAAAAACAGTAGTTTGTTGCAATACATATATAATACAAATTATTACAAATTTCTGGCGTATTTTTGGCTACGAAATCACACCTCTTATTTTTTTGTTTAACCGCTTGTTTATTTCATTAGAAAATGTCTGTTCACGCGTTTTTGCGTGATAGTGAAACTTTGCGGTCAATCCGTTCAAGCGTTTTCGAAGATTGTAATAATGTAACTATAGTTTATAAATATGTTGTGTGAATATAATTAAGATTTAAACTATTTATCAAGAATTTTTTAATAATTTTGTTAGCTTAAAAAAAATCCACATTTTGTAAAAATAGAAATAGATACATTAAAAGTTTCGCGAAAATAGTGGATCGTTATGAAATATTTATATTTTTTTTGTAAATTGATAGTTTTTAATAAGTAAAGAGGTGCGTTCAACTGTGCAGCGAAAAGTTTTTGATTTTATTTAAATAAACCTTGATGTTTATCAATGTTTTTGCATATTTGACTTATATTATAAAATTTAATAAAGTGGCTAGAAAATGTATATTACCAGAAAAAATAAAAATACAATAATAAATCCTCTATATTAAGTCAAATATATAATACCAGAAAATGTTAAACATGTTAACTGCATTTTTAATAGAGGTTAAATAAAAGTTGATTTTCCGTTCATACAAATTTGTGCAAAAAATTAATATTTATTATGAATCGTTTGTACGTAGCTCTGCATTAACTCTTGAAGATTCAAAGTAATAATCAAAACTGAAAGTCTGATTTTTATGGTATTGGTCTAACAGTCTAGGGACTATAATGGTGCTGAATTTTCATGTATTAGGTGAAATGGTATGTGATTTTTTAACAGCGGTGTTTAACAATAAGCATGATTAGGGCGGTATAGAAATCACTTTTTATTTTACAATACTTTTTGCGAAAGAGTGGTTGTTGGGTTAGCTATGAGAGAGATTAACCGCTGCAGAAAATTTATTTACAGTTTAAATAAATACATGCTAAGATATTATAAACGCAAAATAAAAGCAACAACCAATCGAAAGCAAGTCAATCTCCGCGTCACAGTGTTGCCAAAGAACCGCGTTGCTCCAAGGTAGCCAATTTAAATCAGTCCTCATCGACTGTTCTAGCGCTGCAAAATCACAACGGTGAATAAAAAAAATTCCTTCTTTATTTGAATCGTCACAATTTAAAGCGATGTTTGTCCCCGAAGGGGAAATTTTAGAACCATATCGCTAGTGTATTGTCTCTGGTGGTCCATTCAAATACCGTTGTTTTTATGCACATTCGAATCAACGAATAATCTGTATGATGACTATTTGATTACAACGCAACGAATTATGTCTATTCAGAACACAACAGTCGATCATTTGACCGCGGTTGGCGTCTAGGCCACCTCTGCTATTTACGTATCGTTCAATTAGATGTTTGCTCTTGAACTTGTGATAATATTAAATAATGAAGAGCGTTGAATAATTGTACTTATTTAAACGATTATTCTTTCTATATTCTCTCAGCATTCATTAGTGTAAATTTCACGCGTTTATTGCACATTAATAAATAATAAAAAGTAAAATTTACGACCCGCGAAAAAGTTGAGTTGAGATTGTATTCGCGATTAGATCATCACCCAACTCATCCACGCCGCCATAATGACTCGGACTGAATGCATTTTCATGAGTGCATTCTACACACATACACACACATATCTGCGATGACAAAGGATCGCATTCGAATGCACCAGATGTAGTGGTAAAGTAGGCATGTTTGCATGTAGGCTCAAGTAGGCAGGCAGGCTAAGCAGATAGCATCTCAGATTCGATCGGTGGTGGTTCATATGCAAAACTGGCGAAGTATACATACACACACATACATACACTTATTACCATAATATTCCGTGAGAATGCTCCCCCATACGAATGTGTGTTTTCTTATGCCAATTCGCCGATTGATTATTGAAATGGTGCGATTCACAAACAAAATTATACACCGATTCTCCCCCTTTGTGCATAATTTAGTTTAGAGTTTGCCTTTTTCATTTGGATGGATTTTTATTACATATAAAGGTGCTACGTATTTCTCACGGTGTGTTGAAATTCTGATTTTTTAAGGTTGGATTATGCAGATTTGTATGATGTGATTTGGCACATGGATATTTTATTGAACCAATAGTTTTGTACTATTTTTTTAATATGTGCTTTGAAGTGACACAGAAGAAACAAATGTTATAAATTTATGAGTCTCGGTGAAGCTCAAGCTAATTTTATATCGTTGTTCACTATTTGTACTCAATGTCAAAGATCAATACGAGTTGCGTATTTTAAAGTAAAATTATATTTTCACTGACGTTTTAGTGAGATTATATCCGATTCATTTTCTCCGGAGAAACATATTTCTATTAGCGACAATATATTTTAACTGATTGCGAAGCGCCCATTTTCTGTGTTAACTTTGAATTCACCAAACCCATTTACCCTAATCAAAGTTATAAAAATAACCATAGTCTTTGAACTCTAATTAAGGTAATTTGTTAAGGTTGTATTTGGGTTTGGTTAAATTTATTTACATTATTGTAGTATTTTGTCGAACGATGTGACATCAATGTAAATCTCTGATCATGTACCAGATAAACCTTTTGTAAATAAGTACAGTTTTACTGATACTGAGTAATGCACTTTTAAATCAATTGTTTAATTGCTTTTACTTGTGAAAATATAACTTCACATAAATAATAAGTAACAAAATATTATGTAAAAAATAATAAAGCAATAATTGTATAATTTAGTAAATTTAAATCAGTATCATTAGATGAAATTCATAACATAATATGTAAATTTAAAAAAGGAACTAGTACTGATGAACTAGATATAAATATAATTAAAGAAACATGGGAAATAATAGGAACTAAATTAAATTATTTAATAAATAAAGCACTCTCCTTAGGAGAAATGCCTGAAAATTTAAAGATTGCTACTATTGTACCTATACCTAAAATAAAAAATAGTAAAAAAGTTGAAGAAATGAGACCAATCAACATGCTACCGTGTATAGAAAAAATAATAGAAGAAGTAGTAATCAAACAATTAAAGGAATTTATTACTTCTCAAAACATAATATGTGAACAACAATCGGGATTCAGAGAAAAACATTCCACTGAAACTGCATTACAAGTAGTGATAAATGATTGGTTGTTGGCTAAGGATACAAACAAAATCATTGGAGCAGTTTCCTTGGATTTCAAGAGAGCCTTCGAAACAATAGACAGAAAAATAATGTTAAAGAAATTGGAGAATATAGGTATAAGTGATATAGTTTTAAGATGGTTTAATAATTGCTTACATAAAAGAAAACAGAAATTTAAAATAAATTATGTATATTCTGAAGAGAAATTAGTGTCATATGGAGAACCATAAGGGTCTAAATTGGGACCATTGTTATTTGTATTGTATATAAATGATATAGTTAATAACGTGAAAAAGTGTAAAATTTATCTATTTGCGGATGACACATTAATGTATTGCATAAGTGATAATATTAAAGAAATTGTAAATAATTTAAATAATGAATTAAGTATATTACAAATATGGTTAAAGAATAATGTACTTAAATTAAATGAGAATAAAACTAAATGTATGTTTATTAATTATAAAAATGTGCTAGATAATAATATCAAAATAGTAATAAATAACTCTAGTATAGAAATAGTGGATAGTATAAAATATTTAGGAGTAATTGTTGATACAAAATTAAATTTTAAAGAACATTGTAATTACATATTAAAAAAAATTAGTAGAAAAATAGGTTTATTATCTAGAATAAGCAATATATTAAGTATAAATGCAAAAAAAAATTACAATAGTATAATATTGCCCCATTTTAATTATTGTGCAACAATATTAAATATGTTAAATAAATTAGACAAACAAATGTAGCAAAAATTACAAAATAGGGCAATGAGAGTAATCTTAAATAACAATAGATTAACTAGTTGTAAAAGTATGATTGATAGATTAGAATGGTTGAATGTTCAAGAAATATTGAGTATGAATGTTTTAGTATTTATATATAAGTTAGAAAATAATATGTTACCAGAATATTTTAATAAGTATTTAATAAGAAATAGAGATGTACATAAATATAATACTAGAAATAGAGAAAATTTAAAGATAGATAAGTATAAGAAAACGAGTACGGCTAGGGGAGTTATGTACGGAGGTTTTGATTTGTATAATAGTGTTCCAAGAATAATCCGAAAAAGCAAAAATATAATGGGTTTCCTAAATGGAAATAAAAAACACCTTCGTACATATAGAAATAAATTATAATATTAAGTCTTATTAGTTTATATTTTTATTTTCTGTTGTGTATTTTTTATATATTTTTTATATATGTTTATATACTTAAAGTTGTTTGATGTAAAGATTAGCTATTAAGCTAAATAAATTATTAAATAAATAAATAAATGCGGATAGACGGAAATAAATTTGTTTCATAAATGGCTATATTACAACACGTCCAGAAGTAATAACACCCCTTCGAGTTGTTCCCAGAGCAAGTTTAATATCGCAAAGTGGCAATATAGGGCAAAGACTTTTAACCCAATTACAAACCAAACGTTGCTATGGCACCCAGCGTGCGAATATGTGCATGTGAATATGATTTTGCATACGAGCTGGGCTGCTGGAGGTGTTTTCGAGTGTCAGAATTGCCACTCGAGAAATTGCTTTACAAGTTCTGCATTTTGAACGTTCAATGGCATGCAAATAAATTCTAGATCCAATTTGAACAATTGTCGTTCGTTGCCAAGTTATACACAATAACAATAACCGCTCTGGCTACAATGCTAGCGTGCAATACCCGTGTGGACCCTATGTTGTATTTATTTTTTTACAAATAAGGTTTATATACGAGGGGAATGGAAAAGAAAGTTAATATAAATATCAGACGCCTTGCTTACTTAGTTCGATATTACTTACTTTTTTTGTAAATGTTTATTTATCATTATCTACATAGTAATGAAAGCTCGAAAACCAATTATAGTTTTAGAGTAGTATAGATTAGGATTTAATTAAATCTCGATTTTTCAACGGATACGATAATAGGTTAAAGTTATTATTTATTATAACAATTATACATTGCCTTTACAAAAAAATGACAAAGCATCGTTTCGGCCCCAATGATCTGAATATTAAATATGATCACATATTGATAAATCATAATAACTTAAAAATGCAACTACTGTAGGTAATTGTCAAGTATGCAGATTTTAAGATAGGATTTCTTTTCTGTTACCCCATGTTCTCAAATGCACGGTTAATGTTTAGGGAGCATTCGAGTTAGCGTATGCAAATCGGTCACGATTGATTGGACCCACTCGGAGGTGATATTAAAAATTCGTGGGTATTTCTCGCATTGAAAGGAATTCTGGGATCGTGAGAAGGTATCCGCGAGGGTTGAACGAGTGCATATATTAAATTAATTCACCTCTCAATTTGCCTAAAACGCTACTTCTGATCGGTCCAACAATAATTGTGAACTTTCTCATTGCATATGCTGTTATAGTAAAATCTTAGTCGAGAACGAAAGACGTGTGTACAAGTAAACTTTGATGTTTCAAATAAGTTGAACAAACATCTAAGCGGTCAAAGTCAAAAGGAAACCACAAATATAGTTTGTTTTTTTTGGTACGACTTGTGTGTGTGGACCATCACCTAAAGCGTTATGTATTAACGGTTTTTTGCTTGTGTTCTTCTTCGACTGGAAAAATAAACTAAAATTAACATATATGAATAACAGTAGAATGTGTAAAATATAATATATAAATATATATAATTTAGATAATTGAGATGCAATAAACGAAACACTATGAGAGTATATTTATGAACCAAAAACTCATGAATTGGTAAATTTAAAAATGTATATAAAAAAGAGCTATTCAAGCTCATAAATCATATTTTTATATTTTTTAATAATCAATAAATACATCGGAATTATTAATAAAAATGTTGAAATAATATAAATATTTTTTTCATTCCCAAAAAAATGATTTCCAAAAGCAATTTACTGATTTTTTTAAATTGTTGATGTGAATATTTTTGAAACATAGGCAACCTATCTCTTTCTAAAACTTATCATTAGTTTGCTTTTTCAAAATAAATCCGTTATTTTTCTGATACTAACAACTACTGATTTTTTTAAAAGTTGTGTACCTGAGAATACTGTTTATTTTGAACAATCAATGTATTGTTTATAGTTTATTTAATTTTTTGGTCCTGCTTTAAAAAACAAGTTTAAATGCAATAAACGTGATTTCTCAGATCCTTGTTGTAATTTTGAAAAAATAATATGGTTATGTCAGTTTAAAAAATATTTAGGAGCACAATTTTATTCAGCAGGATTTTTGTGGTAAATGCACATATATCAACAATTGTTAATTAAAAAAAAAAAAAAAAGGAACAATTCAAGCACATAAATCATATTTTTATATAATTTTTAGATCAATAAATATCTATGAATTATTACAAAAAATGTTTAAATAAATTTTTTTTTTCACAACGTAAGAACATAAAAGATTTGGTTTTCCTAGACATATTTTCTGCATAGTGATATTGTTTATAAAATGAAATATTAGTTAAAAATTAATAAAATAAATGTCATTGATTTAGAGACTTTAGTTCTGGTGTCTCACTACTTACTTAATAGTTGTTGATTGTCTTTAAATCGGCTTACGACTGTGATGTTAAATCGGAAGATTTTCGTTATTAGAAAATCTCTAAAAATAGACTGAGAATTCATGCAATGTAAGGTATTGATGATACTACTTTATTCCCAGTATTCAGATGCATATGTTATAAAAATTTCATCTCAAGAAAATTTTATAACTCCATTATCACTGAAAGTAACACTGTGAAGTAAAATCTATTAATAATAATTAATTTAAACTACAGTTTTTACCTTTCTTATGATTTACAATAAATATCAAGTACTTCTGCCTATATTAAATATTTTATCCAAATGTAAAATTAAGCTCAGCTTTATATGTACAGTAAAAAAATTTTTATAAATAAATTCTGATAACTAATAACTTGACCATATTAACATTTTTTATGAAATGTTTAAGAATATTAAATAAAAGTAATAGGTATCGATTGTATTTATACACGTTTCTTGATTTGTGTGGTAATTTAGGGATGTAGCCTAATTATTGCTATATCGACAAAAAATATAGCACTCCACTGACTGTTATTTGCGAATCGAGTATAGGCAATTGGAGGATAATCACTATACAATTTAAACGCCTACTATGAATGCCTAGATTGAATATGTGTTTATATTTAATTTATTTTTTAACTGAAAATTATTATTTTATTTTTAAATATTTTTCCAGTAAATTTCCTATATATATATATATAATTTATAAAACTATTTAAGCTTTATTTTATAGTTATTTAATGGAACGTCTAAAGTTATTCGTCTAGGTGTCTAGGAAATACGGTATTATTTTTTATAAAAAACAGGTATCGTTTTTTTATTGCCCACCTGTATAGTGTGCTTATATATTTCTGGTATGAGAATTCGTCGTAAAAGCGCAGCAAATTCCAAGAACCATGACGCAATTGTGGATTTGGTGGCTCATAGTCAACATTGCCGTCTCATCTTGAATAATTACACAACGATTAATACAAGCGATAGAAAAAAATCACATCTACTTACATCTCTGAGAATTGAACGTCGATTTCTGCGTGAAAGGCACCATCATTCTCAGTATCGAAGTGGAACAGTTCAAGTGCTTGTATAGAAGTAAGCTTTATACAATTTGCGCGCTTATAATAATATTTTATTAAATGGCATTCTAGACGTTGACGAAGATGGAGAATCATGAGAAAACGCTAAACGGTCAGAGTGAAATGTGTAATATTTATTAAATATAAGTATGTACGTGTTACAATAGTAGATAAATATTTAAAACATGCGCGAACTGATCTTTTTTATTGCATAATAGTTATTGAGAGACCAATAGAATTAATATTATAAATACCAAAATATTATTCGTATATTTTTATTTCAGAATAACGTCAATTATCCAGAAGTATATTATTTAAAGATATTTTAGTTATCTTTCGGATCTCTGATCGTCACATACAAAATGCACCTATTGGGTTGTAAAGACTATTTTGTTTATTGTGCTTTTAACGCGTATTAAGACAATTAAACTGTTTTTTTTAGGTGGATGAAACATTTCATTTGTTATGTATCAAAATTTTATTAAAATTATTTACTAATTATACATTGTTTATGATCTATAGAAATAATAAAAGATTACAGTATTTAATTTTATACAGTATTTAAAATATGAGCAACGTAATATTTAAACGGTTTAGTCGTATTTATAAGAAATTCGAGTTGAGTTACATTAACTTATTTATTTCTTTTTACATGCTCTTGAGTTCTGGCGTATTTTCTTACGTTGTTAACCCTTTATGTTTCTATTTATAAATGTCTTAGTACGCTTGTTTGTTTTGTTTTGTACAGCAGAAGTTTGTTAAATATAAATATATAAATAAAACAACGGGCTTTAAGGATTTCGTATATTGTATTATAATACATTAAATTGTATTAGGTTAGATTTAAATAATGATACATTGACCTAGTTGCTAGTTCAACAACGAAGAACTGGTTAAAAATATTTGAAATAGATTAGTATGACAAGATGTTTTCGATGATTGTTCCTCTCACCCATTCGAGAGCGTCTTTCAGGCGCCCACAAAAAGGGGGTCGCGGAAACGTGAGAAAACAGCAAAACGCCTTGCGCAAACAACGATTTTTTTTCTCTCTTCGATATTTATTTATATATTTATTTTTACGCAACGCATTACTGAAAGCAAGCACATTGCAGAGAGTCAGTCGCCCGTGGCTCGAAGTGATAAGTCACACATTAGCCGATAGTAGGCGGCGTTAGAACACGTTCGCCCACGTAACAATGGCCCGACCGGCTCACGGAACGTGTCATTCGTTAAAATTTAACTACAAATTTTACGTGTTTAAACTACCACTTAAAACCGGCGAGGCGAGGGGCGGGGCGGGGTGGGGTGTTGGGGCGGATGCTTTGCGCGCCGACCTCATCTCGCGGACGACGGCGCCATTATTTTTCCTATTAGCGCTAGATCGCGAATCTGCAATCGAGGTGGGCGCCTCTCTAATTCGCGAATATTCGATAACACCTTAACGCTGGTGATTTCATAGCTCCTAGTTCCTTCATTGGTTCTATTTTTTTTACAAGAAACGCCAAACACCATTTTTAAGTTTGCTATTATAAGTCAATTTTATATTAATCAGTTTAACTCAATAATATATAAATATAGCGTTTGTGTCAAAATGACTTTGAATTGCTACTTGATACTCTACTGATGATTATGACTATTTTTTAACATGCAACATTGAATACGAGTATTTATTTCAAGGGCGAATCTGATGATATTGGGGCATATAACTCAAACGTCGAAAACCCTTGATTAAACTGACTAATCTATACGTTAAATTATGCCAGTAAACAAATACAATATTAATTTAATCATATCTGACAAAAAGTAATATGATTTGATATTTACAATATGAATATGTATGTGGATTTAAAAATTAAGAGCATATATAAATTTTAGTTAATTAAGGTATTAAAAAAATAGTAATATGACAGTAAATAAACATTTTGTCATTAAAAAAAAAACTATGAATTTTTTATTGACAATCTCGTTAAAATCATTAAAATATTATTTGTAATAAGCTTGTTTAAATAACTGTATAATATTTAAGCTGATATTTTTGTACGTTATTTCGCACTTTGCTGATATGTGGGGAGCATCTATATATGCCATAAGTTATTTACATATTATTTCAATAAATTAATGTATTTCTCAACCTTAAATTATACAAAAAAAATATTACAAGACGCAAAAGTTTATGACAACTTTAGTTGTCCAATACATACTGGCGATTTTCTTGATGATATCTATAGGTGTCACTCGCGGTTAAAGGGTTAAGTTAAGATTCAGTAACATTTATTCTGAAGTCTTTATAAATATCAAGAAGTTTCTACATACACAAAACTCTTTATGAAAGTGGTCGCCGATCGATGGTCATCAGAGAATTTTTAATGTATATACTATTTGTGTGTTAAAATGTTTAAATATATTCCTAGTCATTTTTTTCAATTTTTAATTAGCATGTTATTTGAAAGCCTATACTAATATTTGGTGTAAGTGATGCAATTAATAAGTCAAGTAATTCTTCCAGCTGCAAAATAATTTAAAGTTCAAAGATCTCTGATTACAAATTTGATAATTAATTATTATTATTTTTTTTAATAATTGTGTGGTCCACTATGTCTATCAATGTAAACAGCAAATTCAAAGCATACTAGTTTATAAAGCTGTTATAAAAATTGTAGGAACAAAACATTAGATGGAATTGATTAAAAACATCACAATAGTCATTTGAATTATTTGCGAGTGTTATTACCATTTTATTCGCTGAATAGTGAGTTAACAATACACCTCTCTTAGGCTGATCATGTGTATAAAATCGGATACACAGCGACCAAAATAACTATTGTTTGAGACATGCTTCTACACAACACATCAAAAACTTTCACTTCAGATTCTTAATTTGCCACACGGGTTTCCTTGAACTCGAACTAAGAGAACCTGCCGATCATTAAGAGACGAAATCGAAAGAGCAGCCGCTTCCCTTTTCACGTCAGCTCGGCGCCCAGAATTCAGATATAAGAAAATTTTGCGAATACATTAACATAATTATACAACTTTAAACCAAAATAAACTATTGTATCAAAAAAAATATTTTTGACACATAACTGCAAAAATATCAATAATAAAATAAAATAAAAATATTTTGTGTTTTTCATAATCAATGCATTTTTTATTTTTAAATTAAAATATAGTCATAAAATTATTAATCTATAAATGCGTGGAGTGGAAAAATAAATATTATTTTGTATTTAGAATGTTACTTCGTAATAGTCCGCGAGATACTACATTTTTTTAAGGACCGAAAGTTTTGGCGACAGTTGCTCTATAATATAATATAATATAATAAAGAATTTTTATAGCTTATATGTACTATATCGATTTTATTAAATGCTTACGATATTCATCTATGAAATTATCTAGAAAATCTAGAAAAACCTGTGATTTTCGATCGCAATTATAATTATATAATAATCAATAATATCATCTATCTCTCACATTCGATATAATTTAAAAAAACTCCTGTGTCGATATAGGGTTTAAACCCAGGTCTTTCGGGACTTAGTCACCACTGGTTTATCTTACTGGGACATATTTATTTATATTATGTTAGTGTTGTGACGTAACAGATTACCCCAATGCGTCACAATGGTCAAAAACAATACGTAGCATATATAACAATGCAGCACCCTTCAGTAGTTTGCAGAAATGCAAAGCAACATACAACTTTAACTGCCGTATTTATGTCAAAAATAAATAACGTGCCCAGGTTCGCCCTTATGTAATTTTAAGTGGAAAATGAAGACAATGTTTATCAGAAAATTAATTTTCTTTTAACGATATGTTTTTTGAAATATTATTTTTATATAAATAAGTAATTGAGCTGTTTAATTATTATGTATTATAACATAATTATAAGACTATGTATAACATCCTGCCTTTTTGCAGTGTTTGTATTGAAATAAGTACTATAATGAAATAAGGTAAAATATAATATTATAATAGGCTTACGTAGTTCAAATGCCAGTATTCAAAGGGCCTTACCTTATATCACTGTCACGCCACTAAATGGTCAATATCACGAAGCTTCATCTCAGCAATAAAATGGCACACTTGATGTACAATAGCATAGTACAATATATTCGGCCCTACGACACTGCAAACAGGCCCTGCGAATCTCGATAAGGCAATTGTTGAATGACCATATTCAGGTAACACTATCGGTTCGGTGATCTTCATCCGGGTGCGAACCCGGTTCTTTGGAACCTGTTGAACATTGGTACGATTCAATAGCAACGCGGCTCTGAACGGGTTGATAGCACGTACGCATTTTTTTCGAAAGAAAAAAAAAACTCATGTATTTCATGTTTACATTACACATTTGCAAATAAACCTGTGCTGGTTTTTAACGCTTCCCACACTTGAAAATTCACTATACGTAGTAAGTACATTCACTTACATCACGTGTGTATTATGTATATGCGTGTATAATGTGTGTATGATACGATAAAAAGTACAGCGCAGATTTACCTAGTGATTTAGAAGTAGTGTATGCATTATTATATAATATGTACATTAATATTTAAAAAATAAAAAATAAATAATAATACATACATTCATATAAAAAAAAAATAAGCGTAGTGGTTAAAAAACTGATAACAAGATATTGATATGAAATATGGCAAATGAAGATGGTAATGTCTTGGCGGGTTTGATAGACAAGTCCTGAGAATAATCTTAAAGGCTTTAATTAATTAATATGTATAAAAGTTTCTCTTATAGCATTCCATAGTTCAAAAGCTGGACTAGAAAATATATGTAGTTGGAATGGATAATAATCAATTGCCTAAGACATTACTAAAACGGAAAACGCGTTCTTTTATAATCTAATAAATATCTGAAAGTCGGAGCATTCAGAAAAAATGTATGTATGATATTAATACATATACATCGAGTTATACTATATTTATAAAAAAAGAAAAAGTTTTCTATTCAATGATATTATTAAAATAATGCAATGTAAAAATATGCACTAAAATAGGGACTACATAAAATATTTTCGCTTACACTTTTGGACCAACTCGTGTATATGTATATTATATTATACATATGTGTGAATACTCACAATATCCACGATCATACCCAATCCACACAAATCCCCGACCGAATGCGTTCAATTGATACACCCCCTCGAAATTTCACACATGATCAGAGCTCCGGTAGTTCGGATTGCAGCGTCCAATGATTTCGTTTCAGCCCTGAATGGGGGTGGCAACCACCCCCATGAAAACCAATACTGTCTCGATATGTACGCACGTCGAATCGAATCGAATCGACATCATCCCTTATCGATAGCGGCCCACCTACAAATGGCATATACGTAGAGCGCTCGAAACGAACCGGGGGGTCGAGCATATGTGAGGGGTGAAAAGTGTTCAAGGTGACTCTTTGCACCCCATTTGACTGCGGTGCACGGTGCTACCATTTTATGGTGATGTATCGTCACTCTTTCTAATTCTCGCATATGTAATCACATCCAAAATAAGTCTTATTTCTGACGAGATATAGATATTTTTCGGTAGAATGTTGAAGTATGTTCCTCTTAGGAGCATTTGGATACAATACACTGATGCATCGTTTAAAAAATTACACTGATTGCTTATTATTTATTTAGATAATAGCTAATTGGATTTATTTATTTTGTTTAGTTAATAGCAAATTGCATAACACTACTCTCTAGGTCATTAAGAGTGCGGGTTTCAGTGTTAGATGATTTTCTGTCATCGCGATTATTACAAAAGTTGCCAAAAACACTAAACGCGCTGCTTAGTTTACGCCGTAAGTGATGAACTTCGACGAAGAAATATTGGATAGGTAGTTCTTAAAATATTGCTGAGGGTTTCGCACAATATTTTCGTGCAAAAATACTTTAGTCTTCAGTACTGATCAGCAAGGAAAATGAGCGCTCGGATCCTTAATACGGATTTGAGAAGTTAAAGAAGTAAAGGAGCGTTCTTCTAGACCTGATTTGGTTTCTGATTTAATTTTGAAGGGTTACGAAGTTAGTCTCGCTGCTCCTCTAAAATTTATTTTTGAACTTATTCTCAAGAAGTCATCGTTTTTCCTGATCTTTAAAAATGCACTAAATTCTCCCCTATCCATAAAAAAGGTGACAAATTGTGTAAGCTGAGTCATATTTTAAGCAATCGTAGACAGTTTGTAACCTATGGTAGACGATCGCAAAATAATATTTTTCCCCTTCGGGGGTCCTCAAGGATCCAATCTGGGACCTCTGCTTTTTGTGCTATTTATTAATTACATAAATACAGCAATTAAAAATTCAAGTTTTCTTCTGTACGCAGATGATTTAAAATTATATAAATGCATTCGATCTGTTGTGGACTCCTTCTCTCTACAAAGTGACTTAGACTCTCTGTGGAGATGGGCTTCCATTAACCGTCTGCCCTTTAGTGTCGGAAAGTGCCATACTGTGTCATTTTCTCGATCCCGTTCGCCATCAGCTTATTTCTACCATCTCGGTGGTAACATTTTGACTAAAGAAACTTCCACTAAAGATCTAGGAATCACTTTCGAGAGCAAATGGAGGTCTCTCTACACATACACGACGTCTGTGATAAATCTTCCAAGATGCTCGGCTTTGTTATGAGGAATGCCTTTCACTTTGACGATCCATCAGTTATTCGCATCCTCTATGACACCTTAGTTCGTAGCATTCTTGAATCAGGATCTATAATTTAGAATCCCCTAATAGCCAAATATTCCCTTTTAGTGGAAAAAATTCAAAAAAGGTATTTAAGATACCTTTGCAAAAGGACATTTGGTTATTATCCGTACTTATATCCCAGCGCCTTTCTTTTAGGAGCGTTTGATACGCGAGCGTTTGATTCGCTGAGTTCTCGCAGAAAGCTGTATGTCGCTAAGCATTTTTTCAAATTACTAAAAGGTGCTGTCGACAATCCAGCTATTCTCTAGGAATTCCAGTTTTGGGTTCCGGAACATTTTCTAGAATCACGATCGCGACCTGTTTTGACGGCCGTTAGGGCTAGAACATCTGCACTTGCTGACTCGCCTATAGCTGTGGCCATCCGGCTCCTTAATACGCTGGCATTACATATTGACCTATTTAATGTTAGCTACGAAGATCTGATCCAGTTTGTATCATTTAAATTTAATATTTTATAACTTTTTGTTATGTTTAAGTATTGTTATATTTATGTATATATACGTTTTTATGTTTTATAAATTTAAAATTTGTTTTCGACCATCGTGGCGCATTGGGGTAACCTGTTAGGCAACGATGATCTTAATTTAATATAAAAAATAAAAATAAAAATATTCTCGATTCCGATGAGAACATTTTGGCTAGAGAAACTTTCTCTAAAGATCTCAGAATCAATTTTGAAAGTAAGTGGAGGTTCTCTCCACATGTAAACAACGCCTGTGATAAATCTTTCAAGATGCTCGGTTTTGTTATGAGGAACGCATTTCACTTTCACGATCCGTCAGTTATTGACACTTTAATTCGCAACATTCTTGAATCTGGATCTATTGTACAATTTAAAATACTCCCTTTTAATTTAAAAATTTCAGAAAATGTTCTTGAGATGCCTTTATAAGATGATATTTGGTTATTATCTGTACATGTATCCCAGCGCCTTTTTTTTAGAAGCATTAGGATATGATTCACTTCGAGTTCTATTATTATACTGTCCATCTTATAACCATATTTTTACTATACTAAATTCGATATTAAAATTATTGATCACTTTTTTAGCACTATCGTCAATAATATAAATCTGAAAATAGATGTCGTCTAAAAATATATGTAAGTATATTACAATTTTTTATATTAATAATTATATTGTATATTATAAACAATAATGGTTCTAATTTGTACCACTATGATACACCGTCAAATATTATTTTATCTTTGGAATAATCATTTATTTTAATTTTTTGAAGCTTTTACTAATTGTGACACAAAACAAGCTTGTGCTTTGTAACTTTGCATATTGTTTCGATCAATCTTAGAGAAATCAATCAAATTATTAAATTTGCCTTTAGCGAGATTAATCTGACTGAACAAAATATCTGCTTGGGCAGATATATTATATGTATTTAACAATTAAATTTATTTCATTGTTATGCTTTTAACATTTATTTACTGAGCTGTTAATAATTTAAAATAAATAAACAGTATTAAGAATTACAACATCTAGGTAAATCTAATATGTGATAGTCAATCGGAATTATAATTATATAATATTTTAGACAAGATAAAAAAAAACAAAGTTTCAGGTATTAGGTATTAATTACCGACTTATACTATTAGTATATCATGCTAATAATTATATTTTGCATAATACTTAAAAATATATTCGTATACAATCACTCGGTATTATTTACGGATGTGCATCTAAAATACGACTAAAAATAAGGTAACGTGATATTAATAACAATTACAATTTTTACGGTATATTTTTTTTAGGGTATGCTTAAATTAAACTAAATAATTAGCGACATTTAAAATAACCCCGCAAATTAACAAATAAATAATATGTGATAAATACTTAGCTAGGCCATAGTGATTTTTTCTCGAGATTTTTAGAAAAAATTCCAAATTGGAGATTCTCATTTTCATATAGCATTTTATTGTAAAAATATTACTTTTGAACTGCAATAGAAAGGGTGTGGCCGCGCCAGAAGTATTTGAATGGCAAAAAAATTATTACGATTCTCCAAATATTTATTTTGTTAATCTAAGAAATACATTAAAAATCAGATAATAAAAAACAGCCCTGCATGGGAATTGCCAGATTGGAAAAATGTATGATGGCTTTTCACTCACGGCGATTTTAAATCTAATTTTTTTAATAATTCGAAAAGTTTTTTTATGAAACATGAAAAATTTAATGTAGCAACAGCGGTTATTAAAAAAAATTATCTACGATTCACGTATAAATATGGTAGTTCGAATTTTTTTTGTAATTCAACGGACCAATCAATTAAAGTAGATCGATCTGTTCTGGTGCTTAGATTATTCGCGTCCATTACAACAAAACATGATCCTTTTAAAGTGCATTCTCTTTAACAATCATCCAGTATTTATGAATAATATAAATATATTTTTAATAATTATTTATAGTGTATTAATATAATCACATACTATAATATATATTTCATATATTTTTTTATTTATAATTATCGGGAAACTGTTTGTTGTCAGTAGGCACAAGGCGAGTTGGATGTCAGTTTGATATTATGCAGCTTAGCCCATGCTTAGTATATCTACTTTCACTGGATTATGTTATCTTTTCTTGTCACTCTTTATAAAATAATTACTTGCAGGCCGTATTAAGACAAGCAGCCTTTCGGTTTCAGTTCAGGGTCAGTGTCGAGACAATGGACGGAAAAGACAAGAGTAAAAGACCAAGACTAATTGATTGCAAATCATGCTGGGTATCAAAAATAAACCAGTTTCTCCATCATACGTGTACTATAAAATGTATTTTTAGCCGGCCGAGTTCTTAAGCGCCATTCGAACTCTGTAGGGATAACTGTTAAAAGCTATCATATTATATAACCCCAAAATTGTTTACCATAAGTTCACACACATCTGCGCGTATCCCTTTAGCCCCACGCCGAGAGCTGTTCGTTTAGCTATTTATTAATAGTTAAAATTTATTAAAATTTAGCTCCTACGCAGGGGACAATTTTTTGGAACTTTATTATTAAAACACACTTCCGCCGCGATGTGAATAAGCAACAAAAAAAGAACCGTTGAAGCGGCAACGATTACATCACCCGCCGATCTTTGTTTTTCTTCTCGTTTAATTTCTGAACAAATAAATGCTCCTTCTGCCGAGCTGCCAAATTATTAAGCAAATAAGGAGAAATTCGTATAGATAGAAGCAGAAGTTTCAATAACAGATTTCAATAACCGCTTGCTTAACGGTCTCCCAGTGACCAAATTTAGAATCGTTTCTATTTGCATTGTCTTTTGGATGTTATTGAGAATTAAGCATTTTCAGATTATTTATTTACACGTATGCTAATAGAGAGTAGATGCGTATGTCGTTAATGATCGATTACCTCTCAGTATACTGAGAGGTAATCGAGGAAGGTCTAACATTATTAAATAAATAAATATAAAAACATAACTATGCTTGTAGAGAGTAGAATATATCTTCAATCAAAATTTAAATATTAGGTTGCGATTTTCGATTTGTGTTGAGCAATTATAAATTGGCGGGTTTCAATAAAGCTCACAATGCCACCAATTTCATGTTATTTTGCGTTTTGCTTTACGTATGGTTTTGAGGAAGGTTTGCGGGTCTTTTAATTAAATTATCTAGCTTCAAGGTTTATTGATAAAATTATTGACACGATATAAATTAATTGTTATTGCTACGAGCTAGCTGTAAATCATGTGAAAATCAATAATATCAGTGTTCTGATGGACCGTATGGTGCCATATGATATTGCTTCTCATAAAAAAGAGACTCCTTTATGTATGATTTCATTTTAATTAAAAATGTTGAAACAAGTTGACGTCAATTATCTTAAAATAACTATGCAGCATTTTGATCGTCACCAGAACTACGAGCGAGTGACTCTAATGCCTGCACTACACTCTCTGGAAGTTGGCCAAGGTTGGCCAAGGACGGAGAATATAGTGAATTACTTCGGTAAAGTTCGGTTCTGCCCGCTCTAAAATCTCTCGGAAGTTGTCCGAGGCTACCGAGAACGGGAGATAAAGTGGGGGTAATTCAGTCAACTTGGCCAGCTTCGAGCGCTTCCGAACATTGTCGGCAAAAGGACCGAAGTCGGAGCTGCTTTTTCGAGCGCGGACGGTGAGATACTTCCCCTTTTGCTCTCTCGCGTGTTAGGTGATGAGAGTGAGAGAGATAATGATATGGTGTTTCACAAACTGAGATAGAACGAGTAACTCACTTTAATTTAAGTATGCGCGTATGCGTCCTATGGTTAACACGCATGTCGAACGCTGCATCGTAGTCACGTAGTCACTTTATAATACCACATGCTTATCGGGGACTTCAACAGACTCTTACTGACATCTTTGAATATTTTAGGGCACCAAAAGAGATTCATTATATTTTTGATAGTATATTCTTCTAACAGAAATAGTTATATTTTTTTTCATATAAAATTAAATAATTAAAAAATAATTAGTGGTACTTGATTTTGTTAAAAAATATGGTTTAGAATATCCTAATGTATTTTTCTAGATCGGTTTATATAAATGTCACACCATAACGAATTCTTATTTAGAATCGATGGCGACAAATTCTAGGATATTCACAGATGAAGTATAATTTTTATGCCTTATAGCAATTTGCAAAAGCCGACAAAGATTTTGCGTGAATTGAATATTTACGACCGAAAAGTTTTCACTGATATTGTATTGGTGAGTGCCCACACAAACTTTTATAATTATCAGTAGCGTAATTTTAATAATATGACAATTTCAAAATTGCGATTATTTGGCACATTTTTCAATCGTGCGCAAATATGCCGCCGTCCGGACGGCATATGAAATTTGCGACAGTGTGGTCGCTTACTCGAAGTCGTAGGTCTCGGCCGACTTCAGTTGTAACTTCGGTTCGGACAACTTCCAGAGAGTGTAGAGCAGACATAAGCCCATATAGGTGTATACATAACACAGTGAAGGCCAAACTTCTTAAGACCACGGTCTGCTTGATGTTTAAAAAATCGTGATGAAACTTCTCTATAAACATATGTATATTCTAGATGGTTTTAGTAACCAAACAAACTTTAGATAACATCTAGATCAGTGAGTAAATTTACATTATATAATCATTACTCAAGACATAAACACAGTCGATACATAGTCTACAAATCTATAAAGGACATTCCGAAAAAGGATAATTTTATTTTATAATTTTATATGTAATATTGTGAATAAATTCATGTATTTTTCTTTATTTTTTTAATGAGTTCCTCAGTGATAACATGTAGCCTTTCACTTTTATCTAACTTATTAACGTTACTTTTTTATCACCATTTTTTCTGTTTATAACTTAATTGCCATAAACAGAAAAAATAAATTAAAAAAGTGCCACCAAATAAAGTCATTATGTGGATCATAGTGCGAACGGCAGACGTTGTTTATTTTTTTGCTAGCCTTATATTTAAACTGTAAATAAATATAAAAAAAATTTACCGCATAATGCGATTTTTTGGTACTCACTTAAATTTAGACTGCTAAGTTCCAATTACTTACTACGTTTTGTGTGAAAGAAATTTCTCACATTATTTCTTAAAAAATCATTTAGTTATCCAACAAACGTATGACACTGAGCTATTTTACTAATAGTCTGTGGCGACCGTTCACCAAACAAGATAACGATGTTTCTAGGAACTTAATTTTAATTTATGACATCATCCAAAGAGCGTTCTCAACAGCGATCTCTATGGAGATTGTGGCATAAAGATCCTTCTTAAAGAGCAGACAGTATTCTGCATCACTTTGTACTTCTGAAGACGACGATCTGTGTCCCCGGATAATGTGCTCCGTAAACCGTTAATCAAGTGATTTTTTGTTTTTAACCTGTATTTTTTTGTGTGCTATATAAATTTTATTGTAATTCTTAAATGATAATTAATAAAATATGCTGTTGAAATTTAAAATGGATTTAATTACGTATCCACCAGCAACCCATACCTGCATTATTTTATAAATTTATATTAAAAAAAAAAATATTATTTAAATGGTCGCGCAGTGAAATAAAAATAGCAACATAAATAGCTGATTGTTGCTATTTATATGGTATTAGTTCTACGTCATATATCTTTTTCATTGCTTGTCCTCAAATGTTGTTTTAAAACATTTGCCAAAACATACATATTTTTATATATTTTAAATGAACGAGACTATTTATATTTCGATGAAAATGTTAAGTTCTAAGAGCGGATCCTGTTTTGGGCACTTGTGCTCTGTAAATATATTTAAAACCATGATCATGACGATTATTTAAATTACTTAAAAAATAATCTATCTTAATACAAAAATGTAAGTTTATGGCACCTAGCGCCTATATTATTTCCGATACTCTTATAATACATTCAAATTATTTTTAACCATATAAAGTATAGCTGAATTATTTACGCTTGTCAATTCAAACAATAGTAATCGAAAATTTGAATAAAACTGACACTGTATTATTTATGTTTGACCAAATAATTTCGGCCATTCTACCATTAAAATCCAATGATTTATATCGTTAGGTTTTTCATATATTACACAAATAGGTATCGTTTTTATTGGACATGCATGATACACTCGAGCAGATTTATTCATTGTGATAAATTACAATAAGAATGAATTACGATCGGATCGTAAATATACCAAAGAGCGATTTCTTCCCAACCAATTAGTCATGCCATGACAAAATGTGAGTATGGAATGATAATAATAAGACACAAAAGTTGATGGACTGTTCTAATCCTTTAGTGAAGCTATATTTA
The DNA here is from genome assembly GCF_051122295.1 of Plectrocnemia conspersa. NCBI lineage: Eukaryota > Metazoa > Arthropoda > Insecta > Trichoptera > Polycentropodidae > Plectrocnemia > Plectrocnemia conspersa. Next base: position 9,013,279 of record NW_028277166.1, on the reverse strand, counting down.
TAAACAAATATTAATAACAGTTTTTAATTGTAATATATTATGAACCATTTATGCAATAGATAAAAAAATATAATTTTTGCATTACAGAATTCGTTATCTGTAAATATAGTTTAACGTTTCAATTGCGGTACAGTATGTGAAATGGTAATGTTTATATTACTATTAAGCTATTTAGAAGTCTTGAAACTTGTGTTGGGCAAACTTTAAATGAAACTCTTCAACTCCTTGCACTTGAACGAAAGTTTGAAGATTTACGAGCGCCAAGATTTCTTTCATCTCGATATTTTCACGCCGTTAAATTTACGACTATGTTCGTTCGTCGTAAATATTGATGCGCTATGGCCGATAAAGGCTCGGAGTCTCCCGCGGGGTGGATAATGAGCTCAGAAACGGCTCCTGCTCCGGATGCTGCATCTAGGAACAAGAAGAAGCACCTGTACACATATACAAGATCATGTCCGATGGCGGTCTTCGGACAGGTACTAATGAGCGCGAAACCCGGTGGCTACTCCCGATAATCTTTAAATGATTTATTCCCGTTGGGGACTTGGTCTTCATTGATCATAATCCGAAAGGTGCGTGATCTCTCTTTGGATTTGCATAGCTGATAAAGATGGTTTATTGCATGTATATTATTAGCTGAAGCAGTGGATTTTACGACCCAAGATTCAAAGTCCATTTTATAAAATATCATCAGTACATCAGCGGCTTTTGTAGTTGTAAAAAATGTCTTATATCAGTACTTTCATCAAATTGAATTTTTTTAAGTACATCCAAAATGTTCTCCTTTCAATGCGGTTGCTGCGGCATCACTATGGTGTTGTTTTTGCCCATGATTATCTACAAATTAGTTCTAAATTATGAACTGGCGTGATATCGTGGTGCAAAATCCAAAGAATGCCCACAATTTTCGTGTTTTCTTAGTATAATTAAAGACAGCAGTTTTACATTCGATCGAACTTTACGTACTTTTTTTGGTTTTGTGTTTTCAGAGTACTTTCATTAAAAAAATTCGTGTTTTGTTTTGATGTCATAGCCATATACTAATGACATTTTGTGCTGACAAATAAAATAAACACAGCTAGAAGGAATCAGATAATAAAATTTGTTATCCAAGAAAGAGACTGCTGATGTATTAGTTCCGAGAACAACCTTCCCTCTGCCAAATCGGCAGGTAGTGATCACCGAGGAAGGAGGGTCCTTCAATTTAAGTTTTTGCAATAATTGAGATTGTCACGTACAGTTTTTGTTTTCCGTGGGTACATCTGTAGACTGTAGGCGTTTCCAAAGTGGGTTAATTCTGGATTCCGGACGTCAATCTGGATCAGAGAATACAAAAAATGAAGTTGCAGCTTCTGCAATCTTTGATGATCTGAAATTTGGGTAATGCGTTCTGTTGTTTCGACCAATGAAAAATAAGCATTAAAATATAAAACAAGATGGCTAACAATACCATGACAACAGTTTTGAATAATTATTATTTAATAACAAAATTTTGCTACGCGACAATAATTTTCATTAATTCGTCATATAACAGAATATAAATAATCGGATTGCAAATTAACTAGGTGTATACATTTAATTTTCATGGTTATAACAACCATGAAAATTAAATGTATACATAATGTGTTGAGGATTAGAAGAATACATTGATTAAACTAGATAAACAATCATAAAACAATCTTCGTAATGAAATCTTCAAATTTTGAATTCCCGACAACGGGCTCCGAGACCGAAAAGTGAGTTTTTCCTTTTATATTACATAAACATTACCATTGCTTCCGATTTAATGCACATATTCGTTAGATTTTAAGAATTTCAAATAAACCAGGTATGTTTTAAACGTGCATGTGTAATATATCCTTATTATGTGTGAGGATTGAAAGTTAATGTCGATCAAATCGGCGCTGTCGCAGTGGGAACGTTATATATATCAGCCAACGGACAGCTTATATATGTGTAGTTTCTTGAATGTTATCTAATAAACGACATTTTACAATGATTATAAATATGTGATTGCATACCTGGAATAATCGATAGTCAAAATATCTAAGAGTGGGTTATTTTTAATTCCGATGTGGCAAAATATGTATACGTCATGGTTTTTATTCAATTTTTGTTCTGTGCCATCATTCTTCTTTCGGAATAGCCGAATTCAAGATATTTAGTTACATCAAACTTAAGTAGTATGTTCTTTATAAAAAGATAATACTTGCTGACAGTGACTTCAACATGAGAAGATTCACTCTTTGCTTATATATATGTACCAATTCTACGTTGTAGCCATATAAGTCATCAAATTGTTTTATTATTGCTTCTGAAAAATAATTGAAAACAATAAGATCTTATCAACACATTATTACTACTAATATAATTCATAAATTAAATTTAAACGATGACTGAAGAACAAAATTGTCGGAAATTACTGTAGAGGATTAAAAACGTAGATTGACAACTCTTCATCTTCGACAAAATTGTCGCAATATGTCATATATTAATTGTTTGCCATACGTAAATGTTATTAGATCTGAAAATTAACTGTAAATGATACTATATAGTGGGTAAAATGTAACTTTTTGTTTACACTAATACGAGATTTTTCATTATTACTAGCATTGTAATATGTTTAATTAACTTTGGTATGTATACCTTTAATTGCCCAATCGCTCTTGTTTGTTTTTTAATATTAGATCCTGGAAAGTCAATGGTAATTTTGTTAGAATAACCATGACCAAACACTTACACTCATAATTTATAGTTTTGATTATATTGTTTATAATTCTAAATGCTACATCACTTTAAATCATCTTCAATTGACACTTTGTAAGAAAAACGCCGTGATTATAACATATTTCACTGTTTATTTAATTGCTAAATGAGCGCAGCGAGCGCTTGCTAGATCACATGTAAGCAAATTTGAAAGAGAAATCCCCGATAAAAGGCGCGCTTAAGAACGAACTATGAAACTGATTTAAACAATTTAAATTTTAAAACACTTATAAAATTATGTATAAAACTTATCAAATTCTAAAAAAAATATTTTTTTGAAATATGTTTAGCTTATACGGGATTTAAAATATAATATAAATAATGTAGATTTGTATTAGCTTCTCTATACAGAAAAAACATGTACTTAAATTTTGGTGAACATTGGCAATTTAAAGTTATAGTTTTTAGAAAAATTTTAAAATTTCGCTTTAAAAAACATTTTCAACAAAAAGGGGAAAGTTTCAAAATAAGTACTATTCATTACCAACCAACTACTAAACACATAGTGTTTGTGTATGATACCTTTTAAAGACCTGAAGGGATAAGTTTTAACATATCATTTCTATAGACATATCTTTTTCTTAAACAAATATACAAGGACCATAACAAATTATAGCTAATACATTTACTATAATCTGGCATAGGCTATATATTAAGTGCCCATGTACTTAAGCGATGCTGTGATTAATATATTAGTGAGAAGCTCAAGCTTAAAATATAATAATTTATTGTAAAATATGCACGTTTAGTGATAGCGTCAAGAACGAATGTCTGTGAAAGATTTTTTCAATTGATTAACAATGACTTATTGCACTGTAGTTTAGTTATCCATTAAAACTAATTAAAATAATTATAATACACACCTCACCAGCATGTCAGCAAAGCAAAACCGCAAAATGATTTCACAAAAGCTCTGCACTTAACCCGTATCGCACGTAAAACATTTTACGACGTCCGTTTCGCGCTTCATTCAATTGCTTGCTGTTTCTTTTCTCATTGTTATGCCTTTGGATTTATGGCATTAGGCTTCGAATCCAACTGGGTGTGTACTTTACAAGAAGTTGCTTTGCAGAATCATACCTCATGATTAATCATAACATCACCTCCTACTGATCTGGCATGCCAATGGTGTCATGGATTACACACAACCAATAATATACATATGGATGTGTACGCTTATTATATAATATACAATAGTTTGGTACAGTATATGTAAATAAAAGACTAAAAGTACCCATTAATTCTTTAAAGAAATGCTTAATCACCTAAACGTTTTATTTGTATCATATTTAAGTACTTTCCTATAACTATAATTAAGGTGGCAGTACTTTAGAGAACAATTATTCTTAGATTGTTGGGAAATCTATCTATTTAGAAAATATAATGTGCTACTTACAAAATTGAAATGTTATCTATTTACTTAATCTCATTTTTTATTCGAATCTCCGCGTATAAAAAATCTAAGTGAACAATCGTTTTCTTTTTATTATTTATGAACAGAGCAAAAACAGCAGTGGACAAAGGTTTGACACATGTAGGACTCAAGATATAGTCTTTTCGCTTTAAGTAGTTTTTTTAAGTGTTTTAAATCATGAACAACAAATTGCTTAGTGACGATTCTTTAAATACTAACAAATGTAAAAATAGACAATAGATATTTCAATTGGTTTTTTATGAATGTGAGCCAAAAAAACTTGTATTTCCAAATATTTCTGAACACAGAATAACCATTGGCAGACCTAGTTTTATATAAGTAGATATTTACTTTTAATTAATCTTCCGTTGTAACCTGACAGGCGTAAGCCCAATGCGTTACAACGTGATGCGTTACAACGTGGTCAACGTGTCATGTATAATGAATACCTATAAGTGAGTATTAACCATCAGACTGAAAGTCTGGTAATCGGTGATATCTATATTAATAATTATAAATTATTATGTGTAATAGTGCATTTTTTATAAATAAGAATTCGAGTGCCGCTGCTGAGGCTCGAGCCCGCAACTTCAGAGTTACTAGTCTGAGATGTTACGGACTACGCTATTCCTAGTTTAAATTTACTAAATTCTTATTTTATATTAAAGAATTATTTTTTAATCGATATGGTTGAATACTAAGACACACAGATGAGTAGTATTGCGATCATTTTATAAAGCAATGTATCTGCAACTGTATCGTATGTTATTAACGATTTTCCGCCGATGTGTACTTTTTCTGATCGAGCTTCAAATGCTTCATTGAATACTAAAAACAATCATCCTTGAAGTAACCCTAAGCGAATTTCAATAAGAAAACGCTTTAGTAATCTTAAATATTTCACAGATTAAACAATGATTTGATTTAAATTCCTACTTCGATTTCGCTGTGAAGTCTGCAATCTTACACGCCATACATTCTCCTCAAAAAGAACTTCATATTCAGAGATGAAATTCATCCGACCGTATAAATCTTATTAAACGAGCAATAATTTCCATTTAACCCCCTCGATTCGACTTAATCCATTTTCATCTCGGCCGTTCATTTTCTCACACGTTTGCAAAGATCCGCGCGATTAAGACGCGTTATTATTTATGCATTAGCTGGTGAGAATAACTTTCAGGGCAATAGCGAATTTATCAAAATACGAAATCGTATAAATCTTGATCACAGATACCGTTTGTATGTATGTGATATATTTCTTCGCCGAGAGCTCACGGACGCGCAGATCTTTTTTTTTAGATGCATGGTGTCAATGATAAATTCATTAAGAGTGTTCATGTGACGATCGAGAACAGCGGCTCTCAAATATATGTTGAATCGTGTAAATAATAAGTAGCATTAGGTACTTTATTTATACCTTAAAAGGGTGTAATTGTTCTTCAAGCATCGGTTAAATTAATAAATGTCATGAGGAGGGATATCTAATAATGGTAATTGAGGAACAAGTGAGAAATATTGTTGAAGTTAATTGATAGGGCACTCGCAATACACTTAAAGGTCTCTACTGCATTTTTTTAAAGATATCTAGCTGCCACCCATAAAATGAAAAAATAAATGATACACGATGTATCTCAGTTTACTGTAATCGCTTTATGATTGCAAACTAAACTTCTTTATACATATTCCCATGATGTTCCCAAAAGAATCTAATATATTTAAACTATCAATAATACTGAAAATTTATTTTCAAATATTATTTAGAATTACCTATTCGTTACTGGACCTCAAGTATACATTTACTACCTGTTGGTTTTAATAGTCTGAATATCACTGTTTTAGTGCTATCCCATTATTTTACTACAAGAAAGTACTTACTATGTGGCTAAGTGTAAAAAATACGACTTGCGGCGATCGTGCCTTTTGATAGGATGAATCGTCGTAAACATTGAAAAAAATTAACCACACGGTTCAAGAGCACTAACGGTAAAAAGTGTGTACTAATCGAGTCAAAAAATTGTCGAATAAAAAAATCAGATCGAATTGCCAGTCATTGAACGCGTGTACAAATATCTAATCTTGTATTCAATGTACCAGAATATATACGCAAAAAATAAATAGTTTAATAAAAACGAGCCTGACAACGCTATTACTGTTTCGTTACGCTGAAGAGTATTGAAAATTTTTGGATTACGATAAATTGAGTTATAAAAGATGAATAGACTTTTTTAGTGCACAAAAAATCTATTGAAGATTCGATCACGTTTTCGGACGTTGAATTCGTAAAATACGTGGGTCTAAAAAATAATGTATCTTAACTAAAATTTCATTGCAGTTGTGCAAAAATATTTATGAATACCTGTGTCACATGTCAATGCGGTTTAATGCATTCGTGTCAGGTTTTTAGGCCAGGATTTATCGCGATTTAAAAGTCTACATGTTGAAATGCACATTATTTAGTGCATGCTTCAAATGCTGATAACTGTCTGTCAAACAACATTGTATTCGATTTACTTGATCGATGTAAATTGATATACATATGAAAGGTGATATAGATACTGAATATAATTAGTATAAAAATATTTGATGTTCATATATGTGTGTATGAATTGAAATATATATGTATGTATATGCGTATATATAATATTATGTAATATAAAATCAATTTACTACGTACAGTAATATTTTTTTTTAATTTGCTTGTTTTAAAAATATTAGTAATTGCTATAACAAAATTTTAATTCCTCAATCTAAAAAAAAACATAATTACTTCATCGAGTTTATATAATATATATGCAATATTATTATAGAATAAAAAATATTTTTTAGGTATTTTGGCATAAAATTACAAAAAAAATCGACTAAAATGCCTAAAAATTAATTATCATATCTTTGACATTAAAATATTAATTAAATGTTTAAATACTCTTATCCTCCCTAAGCAGTACTCGCAATAAATAATAGTATGTTTATTTGACATAATAATTTTTATTGTCTTTTAGTTATGTTGACACAATTTAATTTCTTATATATCCTATATTTATTATTTCAAGTTCTGATAACATCGATGCAAATACTTGTACTGCGTTTTTCTCGTATTTCCATTTTGATTTTATTTTTATTTTCTAAATGTAATTAATTATATTTAAAAATATATATATTTTTTGTAAATATAAAATCTATGTACAGGCGGCCCTCGACTTTCGCGCATAATTGGTTCCTGAAAATGTGTGCGAATGTTGAATGTACGAAAGTCGAGGGAAGTAAAAAAATTGAAATTGTGTGTATTTTAAAATATTTATTTATCAAGTAATTATAAGATGTTTAAGAGGCGTTTAAAAGACACGTTTAAGTGGGGTTTGCGGGTGTTTCCTTTGAAAAGTTATCAAGAGTTAACTGTTTTCCACTATACTTTTTCTTTTCTTCATATAGTATTTTATAACATGCTATGTTTTTATTGATCGCCCTACGCACTTGAGATATGCGTTTTCCATTGGGATCACAATCTTCCATAATATTTAAAAATTTGTCAAGGTGCGTGAAGGCTTCATTCATATTTTTCATTGTAAAGAGTTTTCCAAAATAAACCTGTCTCATCTACATTAAATATTTGTCTAGAGAAATATTCTCCATCTTCAATAATTTTGGATAATTAGGAAATAAATTCTTTTGAAGCACCTTTATCCGCATCAGCCGATTCTCCAGTAAATTTAATATTATGAAAAGAATACCTCATTTTAAAATTATAAAATCAACCGTTACTTGCTTGAAAAACCGTGTTAAAATCTTTTTTTAATCTATCCTTCCAATCTTTGTGCAAACTAAAAGCTTTTGCTTGAATAATTAAAATACTCAGAGGGACATCTTTTTGATGTTGGTCATCGATCCACGATGACAAAGATTTTCCATTTCATCCATGTTTTTTTGCTGTGTTTTTTTGGAAACATATCATTAAAGATTGCAGAAATATATCTTTAGTTTCCACAATTTTGAACGTATTTCTTAATTATATTTTTAATTTGCAAAATTGAACATATCGTAAACCTGTTTGTATCATACGAACGTCCGATTGAAAAAGATTCACCGCTATCAGAACGTCTAATAATTTCGATCTTTGAAGCTTATGAGTCCTTGATTTATTTTTGTTCGTATCAACACAAGTTTTTCAGTTTCTCACTCGTGTTTATATTTTATTTAATTAAAAAAAAAAAATTAAATTTAAAACAATTGTTTTTTTTTTAAATGTGCGGAATAGTGAATTGTGCGAAAGTCGAACGTCCGAAATTCGAGGGCCGCCTCTATGTAAATATATATATATATATATATATATATATATATATATATATATATATATATTTTATATGTATGTAATTTGTACTATATAAAAATATTTTATTAATTTTTTAAATGTTTTTAATTGCATTTTTTAAATAATATATCATACGTTTAATAATGTTATCGACTTCCGTTAAATTCGCCAAAGTATGCCGATACGCTACAGTTTCCCGATAAAAACCATTATTGCAGCGCAGGTAGAAACAAAAACAACACACAATCGTATTTTCGTGCAACGTATACGACTTTCTTCTTGTGACTCGGCTCTAGCAGGCGCGAATGTATGTATTTAAAAATTGGAAGCTGTGTCGTACACTGCTTTAGACCCTTTACAGAGCTTCTTTTGCACCTTTACAGAGCTTCATAGAGACCCGCCAATTTATAACACTATTTATAAAACGTTTTTTCGTTATAGATGTCTTATGAATTGTTTTAAGACTATTTTAGTGATAATGAAAATCGCAATTTTTAAATTATTTGATTATTACAAAATAACACTGGTGTGATGTTTTTATATTCAATAACAAGATATCGATCCTAGTCTTCGAAAATAGTGAAGCTTGGCTTAAAAGCAAAAGTTGAACGCACTATTTTTCGATGCGTTCAAAAGTGTTCGGAACACACAAGCTACTCTCTAGATTTGAACCTTCCAAGGTCGTCAGCGTTTAGTGTCAGTTTCCAGCCAGATGAATTCGAAAGTGGTCATTAGGAGATTGCGTGTCTCGGGAGTAGGAGGAGGAGGAGGAGGTTCCGCTCGGACGGTGCGCGTTTAGCGCATCTAAACGCCGATGTTATATAGAATGATAAATAAAGCCTTATGCACACTACACAATATTGACGTAGATGACAAGCCGGTCACGGTGGCTGACGCCGGAAACGGCGCACAAAGTTGACAAAGCGTCGGATAATTTATTCCTTTGTCCCGCGGGACAATTTAATATACCCTTGCGGAGAGAGAAAGAATACGCCCGCAATTAATGCGCGTACCTATCGGATACCGATCTGGCCGCATAATGCGGGGCCGCAATCTAAATTTTATATTACTAAATCACGGCCGGGGCCTAATTACTGGCGGACAGGGCCGAAAAAGCGCGGACACCGCCCGGTGTCGGACTAATTACGGTTCCGTCGTAAATCCGTTGCTAAATGTGCCGAGCTGTTCGGGGTAGTCTCGGAGGTATGGAAGTATGGAGCGAACGTTGCCAGGTCGCCGAAAGTCCGACGCCCTCGAGGCGCGTCGTAAAGACTAGGAACGTATGTGACAATATCGCCTTTTGGGGGAATTTTTGAGATAAGGACAAATTTTATTGGTTGCGATACGGCGATGTATGCACTGAGGTATGCTTTTTAAAACATACTATATAACATTTTAAACATCCAAACTATCAAAAATGGAAATAATAAGTTTGAACAGTCTCAATCTGGAATTTCTAAATTCACTATGCATAAGAGTAACGAATAATATTCAGAAACTTAAGACACGATTTTTGATCAAAAACTTACACAGAAAGAGTCAATTAATATATTTTTTCTATAGTCTTCAAAATAGTATCCATTTAAGTTTCTACGCTTGTTCCATCATGATCCTGGTCTAATAAACTGCTTCATCCTAGTCTGCAAAATAATCTTCAATGGTTGAAAATCGTTGCCCTAATGTGTTTTTAGGAGTTCAGAAATAGATGAAAGTCTAATAGTTATAGATCCGGTTAATAGGGGAGATAATGTAGCAATTCAAAACTGAACTGACCAAATTTAGCCACCGTAACTGTGATGTATGTGCTTGAGCGTTATCATGATAGAACACAACGCCTGTCATTATCGCATTCCAGGTCGTTTTTTTCATCCCTAAGTTAAAATAAAATTTCTAGTAGAATTGCCCGATAATGTTTTGACCATTTAAAAGTTAATACACTAGCAATATTCCCTTTGCGCCCCAAAACATATAAGCACAACAATTTAGATTTCTAAGCAACGACAATTATTTTGTTTTTTTTAAAACTAGTAGCAAAATTCGCTCATATGCTCATATCAATCAGTATATAGGACGTAAATGTGGCTGACATGAAAAAATATTTTTCAAAACACTTTTCAGTAGATTCCACTCTTGACAGTTGACGTTAATTGTCAGATATGTAGCACCCGAAGATAATTAACCTAATGATAGATTTTATACTTTGCTTAATCAAAAATATCACTCATGGGAAAGTTTGGCTGATTTAGTCTTTAACTATCTCACTATTGAGCTTGATATTGATTTTATAAAAACTCTAGTGCATTTTCAACATGGCTGGTAGGTACGAGAAAATGTAACAAAAAATCATTATGCAAGATTTATTTATTTATTGTCAATAATTTGTGGAAAATATATAGTATTTGTGAGAAAAACATGGGTACATATGTGTGTATATCAGGCGCGTACGGTGAGATACATTCTCTTTCGCTCGCTCGCGTGCTAAGTAACGAGAGTGAGTGAGAGATAAGGGCGTTCGTTACATGCGTTCCGCACGCCCACTTATTTTCACTCGCTCTCGTTACTTAACATGCAAGCGAGCGAAATGGAATGTATCTCACATTGTGCGCAAATAAAAAAATATTAATACATATTTAGAGCATATTTTAAAGATATTAAATCATTTAAAGATGAACCGGATAACCTATTTCTTATTTTGGTGTTGAATATTCCTACCATAGAAAATGTTTTATATAATATATTATTAAATTTAGAGATTTAGTTGATATCAAGATCGTAAATTCATTTTGAGAATTATATCTATTACTTTCCACTGTTAAAATATTTAAGTGGTACATTAATTATTAATTTAATTCTTCTTCAATCGACATTATGGCAATTTAATCAGTGCTTTCTTTTTCTCGATTACTTCTATATCCGAACTTGATAATTCTTAATCATATTTTATACATACTTTTTTGGGACAGTATAAAAATAGTTTTTATTGATAATAGTATTGGGGTTTTGCAAAAAATGGATAAATCCAATGAAGCACATATTTCGTCATTCAGGGTTGTAAGCATTTCTTGTGATAAAGTTGTATTGATTTCAAAAAAAATTAACAATAATTTGAGAAGAACTGTAATTTTTATGGAAGCGAGTACTTTAGAAATATTATTCAATGCGTGAATGTTCGATTCATTAGAAACAAGATTAATTAAATATTTCTTAATGGAATTCCGTAATTTTTAAAATCTTTCAACCATAAACATAAATTAAGTTCGATTTTAATTCACTCTTTATGTATTTTTCAATACTTTTTCGAAGTAATTTTATAATTTTACGAGTTACTTTTAAGGCGATATTAAAATTCGGTTTCAACCGTAGTTTTAATTGGAATTTCTGTATTTAAGTCTTTTTCCTGATTATTTTGTACATCATTGAGAGTTTCATCTTTTCGGTATATAGCGTTTATTACAGTTAGATGAATTGCATGATTTATGCATAGTTGATCTTCGACCGGACTCTTACGTCCATTTTATTATTACACTGGCTCAATCAGTTGTTGTTGCCACAATGTCGGTTTTAAAAACAATTCCAAAAAAGCATCACATCTTTCTGTTATGAAAATATTTTTTCACTGTGAACAACAATATTGGAGTATGTTATTTTTGCAAACTGATCCAAAATTAATCATTTTACAAATTCTTTTTGTTATCAAAAAAATGTATAAGCAATTTCATGGTATCCGATTGATTCCTTGGCAATGTATATATCTCTTTTATCTGATGGATTCTAGAATGAACTTACTATTTGTGATCATTTAAATTTATAATACAAACCGTCTTCAGCAGCTAGCCGAGCGACAATTTCATGACTGATTTTTTTCTACTAAATTTGATAGTGATGGCTGACTTAATTTTATTTTTTCTGCACTCTTCTGGATTTATGTTGTGAGATTTTTTTATGAATGTGTTTAATAATCCACTTGTATTCGATCAATTACTTGAAATTTTCTTCGGACAGAAGATGCATTGAGCTGCTCCGTTTCTATTTTTTTTAAATTCTTCCTAAACTATTGATTCACTTCTGAAATATTGCAATTTCTTTCGTATTTTACAAACAACGTTTAAAGGCAAAAAATCATTATCTGTTTTTTTCAGAATATTTTTTATCGATCGGTAAATCTAAATATGGAATAAAATTTTTTATCATTGCCGACGTGACGAGTTATCTTTAGCTGTCATAAAAGCAATAAAATGTTACAAATATGTTGAAATGCTTTTTGGTCGATTATTTTAGAATTAGATAAGAAGCGAAAACGGCTGAAATAATCATAAAGAAAATAGTTGCAAAATAAAAATGATACTAAACGTATTGTAAATAAGGTAAAAAAAATATTAACCATTAAAATTGTAGTCTGAAATCTGTGCTTACAATTATACATGAAGACCGTCTACGTATTTGTCTGAAAGCAGAAGACAAACTAATACTTTCAGGAAACGAATTCTTTTTCTAGAATATCTTCCTTCTGAATTATTCTAGGAATAACACGTACATCAGACTTTTTATTACTCGCTGAAAAGTATCGTGGGATCCAAAAATTAGCGGAACTCGAGACAGCGAAAAAATTTAAAATTCCCGAGAATAAATTTTAGGGTTGTTTTGACACAAAATCCCTACTGATTAAATTTGGTCACGAGTGGAATAGCCCCTCTTGATGAATTCTTATTGTTTTACTCTTTCGACTAGTGAAGGATCATCCATATAACTTATAAAAACAAACACTTTTCTGATCATCCGTTAAAGTGAGCGTGAGACTGGCTGATGAAATTCATCATCAGCTTGTTTCTATAAATTTAGAACAGAAAAAAGCGTAATTTTTGGTGAAATAGAGAGTAGGAGTTGAAAATAATAACAATTTTGTATTTTTTTAAAAATAAATGAGCGATTGCAAGATTTGTGTTTATGCCACGTGGGTTTATATAAGTGTTTTAAAATAAGTGATTGTGCTTAGGCTCCTTCCTACTTTCGAACATTTGTCCAATGCGATAATTTGGGTCGGAAGCAGACTATATTGTTGTTTGTTACTTTTCAAATAGTATATATTTTGCATCGCTATGACCTTTTTAAAAAAAATCCTTCTGAACACCTCCTAAACATATATTAAAAGAGTCCTCCAAAGTTTTAAATTGAAGCAAACAATCATCTGAATTCTGTATTATATTAGTTAGTTTAGCTATCCATGAATTTTTAAACTGCTGTAATGCTTAAAGTAATAAATTATAATTAGATGTTAATTTCGATATTTGAAGCAATATACTAGATTAACTGATACATTCTATTAACATAAATATATAGAATGTAATATTATTATTATAATTTATCTTATAATATAACTCTTCTTGCTAGAACACTTAAGTGTAATTATCTTATTCGCAATAAATAAATTTATTCCTATTTATGGCATCAATAAAATATTATGGTATTCTATTATTATTTACTCAACGTTCATGGTGCAATGTAAGAAGTGCATTATCAGATTGTTTAATGTGTTTGTCTATATAAATTGAATTATATAAATTACAAAAATTATTGCAATATCACTAGCAGATGTCGATTATACGATCAGTTTAACTAATTCATCCATCGTGACGAATCGATTAAAATTCACCGCTCTTTGGCGAAGAAACATTCTTTCAGCATATCTAACTTTTCTCACCAAACGTGACTAATTGTAAAGTAATATTTAATAAGCATAGAGAAAGAGAGCAGCGTTTTTCTTTGTTATCTCTATCTCTTATTCTCTCACGGCCGGCAGGAGATCACCGTGGGTGTCTTCGAAATTGCACGGATCTGTCGAGGGAGTACAATTTATTGACAATTAAAATCAAATTACAAAGATTGTATAAATAAAGATATACAGGATGATTGTATGAGATAATGATCGTGCAAGCACCGTCAAGAGTGTTACGTAAGATACATGAAAAAAAAAACAAACAACGGTAACCAATCTCGGATGACTCAAGCGCGCATTGCATATGTAATTATATAAATTGCTAATTGTTGTGTAAACGTGTGCTTAATTTGAGGATTATTGACAATTATCTGTGAAAATAACTAGCAAAATTGTACACACAGAATATATTAGAGATATGCTTTTTATGGTATTCAAGTTTTAGTGACATTGATTGATACATTTTGTAATAAAAAATAAAGTACATTATAAATAAAACTATTACCTATGTCAGTGCAATTTTAATTGAATTTAATTTGTATCACAAAAAAAGTAAATGCTCAGTAGTGAACGTATAGTTTCTGTTCCATTAAACGAACCGAACGAATTTTTTATTGAGAGTATATTTTTAATGATTATTGTTATTACTTAAAACGCTGTTGACGTCGTTTATATATTAGGTACATTATTTAAATTTAGATCTTACAACTCTAACTACTACAAAAAAACACGATAAGATCATGCTAACTTAACTACAAAAATATGCCGTCCGGACGGCGGCTGCTGTCACGTACAGCTGGCATATTTGCACGCTATCGAAAAATGTGCCAAATAATCGCAATTTTTAAATTGTCATATTATTAAAATTACGCTACTGATAATTTTAAAAGTTTGTGTGGGCACTCACCAATAAAATATCAGTAAAAACTTTTCGGTCGTAAATATTCAATTTACGCAAAATCTTTATCGGCTTTTGAAAAATGCCATAAGGCATAAAAATGATACTTCAGAATACGAACACCACATCTGTGACTATCCTAGAATTTGTCGCCATCGATTCTAAATAAGAATTCGTTATGGTGTGACATTTATATAAACCGATCTAGGAAAATACATAAAGATATTCGAAACGATTTTTTTAACAAAATCAAGTACCAATAATTATTTTTTAATTATTTAATTTTATACGAAAAAAATATAATAACGATATCTGTTAAAAGAATATACTATCAAATATATAATTAATCCTTTTTGGTGCCCTAAAATATTCAAAGATGTCAGTAAGAGTCTGTTGAAGTCCCAGATATGCACGTGGTATTATAACTTGACCACGTGAGCGTGTTAACCATAGGACGCCTACCCGCATACTGAAATTAAACCGAGTTACTCGTTCTATCTCAGTTTGCGAAACACCATATCATTATCTCTCCACGCGAGAGAGCGAAAGGAGAATTTCACAGCGCTCGAAAGAGCAGCTCCGACTTTGGTCCCTTTGACTCCGGTCCTTTTGCCGACAATTTTTAGAAGCGCCCCACTTTACCTCCCGTTCTCGGTAACCTCGGACAACTTCAGAGAGATTTTAGAGCCGAGAGAAGTAATCCACTATATTCTCCGTCCTTGGCTAACCTTGGCCAGCTTCCAGAGAGTGTAGTGCAGGCATTAAACATTCGTTCCTCAAATATATGTATATTACCATGCATAACTTGGTTTATTTTGTATGTAATAAATTAAATATATATTTGTTATCTGTAATGTTTCAAGTCACTACTCCCAGTTGAAATTAATGGACCACTGTAATTTTTTTATATCAAATGATTTTGCATATTTTATAGGTAAACTATGTGAAATTTGTTTGTAGATCATCACTCGTATTTTTTTGTAATATATTGTATAAAATATGTAATTCCACTCGCGTATTAATCGATGTCGTCGTCAACAGTATATTAATAATAGATAAACTACTTTTTTCCACAAATTATATATATTCTACGGTTTCATATAGTCAGTCCGGTTTGCCCTGGTGCTGCTGTCAACGTCGAAGGCGTTCTTAGAAACAAATATGACAGTACATAGACACATGGAGCAATTGACGAAAAAATCCACGCACATGCTTTCACCCGTTCGCTTACAGCTTACAAATTAGCGCATTATAGCTACCGAGAAATATGGCATACCTTCTAAGGACATGGCTATATCATAATTCCAAGCCTAGCCTCTCTAATCCCTTTATCGCGCATATCAATGAACGAATGGAAAAAAAAGTATAAAATAAAAAGCCATAGATATGAGGCAAAATAATATAAATCATATATGGCTGTAAAATAACAATATTAAAATAATGTTGATATGTACCATATTATGCACTTATATGGTTAATGATCCAATTGTGACGGTTGTGTGAGATGTGATCGACATTTGATAGCAGTATGCTTGTTTTTTGTTGATTGCTTCGACTGGATATTTCCATTAATAGGCATATTATATTGAGAGTATATTTTTGTATGCATTAACTTTACCGGCGTTAGCTGTGTTTCAGAATATATTAGACATTGTTTTTAAATTGTTTTTTAATCAGGGCTTTTTAAACAAAAGGTACCGAAACTCACTTCTTATCAAGCATTTTACTAAAGAAAATTATATTCAAATACCATTTAAATTAAATTTAAAGCAGCTTTTCCAATGCCACGAAGCGCATAAAAAATTAAACAATTTTTTTATGAGAGATTTGCTTAGAAAGTATTGGTCAAAGCGTATTCAAACTTAATTTTAGTCAATAGGAGAGCCCAAAAACAATTATCACTTCTCAGAAGTCAAAAATTCATGTCAAAAGCAATAAAATCGCGTTGGCGCCATCACACTGCGACGGTGTCAGGTTTCTTTTTTTTTAAATATTTATTAAGCCTTTAAACTATTTTTTTATTTTTAAACCGATATTCTCTAATTTCAAAACTACCTTAAAAACCATAAAACTACTGTGGTTATTTTATTCTTATCCTTAGCCAACAACCAATTATTTATCACTACTTGTTATGCAGTCTCTGTGGAATGTTTTTCTCCTAATCCCGATTGTTATTCACACAGAATTTTGTGTAAAATAATTAAATCAATAAAAAAAAAAATAAAAAATGATCAGATATTTCTCTTCCAGTGAGTGCTTTATTTACTAAATAATATAGTTTAATTTCTAGTATTTTTTACGTTTCTTTAATTATATTTATATCCAATAGTTTTTTCAATAAACAAATTTTATTTTGAATTTATTTTGAAGATTCTGATTTTAATTCTCCAAATTTTATATTAAATGTAGTATTATAATATTGTAGTAATTTATTTAACTGAGATATTGAATGCATAATCTCTTATGATCTTTTACTATATTTTTAATGTCGTTTTTTAAAAAGGACTAATTAATTGTTTTCCACGTTTTATTCCAGTGATTTTTTATTTCATCCATCGACTTTTCATAACATTTTTTTTAGATATTCTTAAAGCTTTTACTGCCATATTTCTAATTTTTTTGTATGTATCTCTTCTCTTTGAAACATTTTGAACATCAGCATTAAACCACGGTTTTGGATATATACATAATAAAATCTAATTTATTTTGGTGAATATTTAGCGAAGTTGCCTGACAAATATGTATATATTATATAAACCGAAGATTAAATTATAAAATTATATATATAGTTTTCGTATTTTTATAACTTGAGTTACACCATTCAGATAAAAAAATCTAACATATTAGTGTCCAAGCGCATATACTTAACCATTAATCAAGCTAATTATTGTCTATTTATAATTCAACCATTTTAACTCTTCGCCATAATGGAAATAGATTATAACCGAAAAATCCATATAAATAGACACATTAAACGTACACGCCGCCTTGCGCCTCAAAAACCAGTTTCAAGGCGCGCATTTTTTTCCATATAAATCGATAACAATTTTATTAAGTAAATTATGACCGTAGTGAGGCTGGTCGCAGATACGCAGCGTGATTTTTTTTATAAATAAAAAATCTTAGCGAGAACGAACCTCGCAGCTAATTCGCTATGACAAAAAACGGCATACATGGAATGAAAATTTAAAATCTATTAAATAATAAAAGCTTACTTGGTTCGATTGTTCTATGAGATATTTTTTTATTATTCAATTCTATTCCTTAAGCCTAATATCATACATATGTATAGGCATTCATACACCTGTTTCTCAAACGTAAGGGGGTCCGTGTGAAATGTTGACCACTAAATCATCAACAACGGATTGTATATTATGCGTGTGTATGGAGAGTTAGTAAAAACGTGGCCGACATGACCAGGTGGGCGTTTACTTGACCATAGTAAACTTATTTATAGCATCGTTGGAGGCTTCGCATATGATTTGGTCGAAAAGTCATTTTTTATTATTTTAAAAATATATGATTTGGGTATACCTTGAAAAATGTTCATTTTCTATAATTTATTACAAATCTGACAATCATGACTTAACAGGTATGACAATGCGGCATGATAGCTGTTATATGGTTCAATCAATAATTACGCCACACCTAAAATAGATAAACACCATCTCACATATTTTTATTCTTCTTGTGTTTGGCAAGCACGTCGAAAAGTTGAGAGTGTTCTCGAGTGCTGACGTCCTGGTCCTGACGGGTAAGAATAAGGGACGCGATTGTGACTAGGGAGTCGTAATGCTCACAGCCAAAAGTCACCAATCATTGACACCGCTACTTAGCAACTTCAAAAAGTGCTTCATTGAGTAGTTGCTACTAATGAATTGTATCCCAATGCGCATAGCAAAATAGCATTAGACCCGTACTTCCCTTTTTAAATTATCTTTAACAACAAAGAGTATTTCCCTCCATTTGAATTGCAGCGTTGCCAATTAATATATAATTAAATTAATGTTTTTTTGTAGGTACTTATATATACTTTTACTTATATATATTATTAGTAATTCTTTCACTATTCTAGTATCTACCATCATGTATCCATGTGTGTCTCTTCGTGTTTCATCTCCAATTTAGCAAATTATTGCAGTAGCTCCCTTTCTTTAAGGTAATACTGTCTTAAAATTATCGGTGTATGTTGAACGTCCTCACGAACTCTTGAGTCGCCTGATCATTTGTAAATGTGTGTGTGTTTTCCTGTTAAATTTAACCACTTCTCGGTACGCAATTACGTCGGCACCGTGTTACAATCAAATTACTAGTTCTGTGAAGAACTCGCGTTTATCTCGATGTTCTTTCTCTTAAACAAAAAAAATCTCGAGAATATCTCATTACGATACCGCAATGCGCTGCCGGTATTAATCTCTCGGCAAATTGGAAGATTACGCGTTAAGGGATATCCTGTGTTTGGAATTGGAGAGAGTGTACATTAAGAATTATACATAGATCATTGTTGATTGATGTACGTGTGTATACTGTAATTTTATATAATATTTACATAATTGAACGGCACGTAATGATTCGATAACATCTACCTACGCGCACGAAATTTCAACAGCAAGCTCGAGTACTGCGTACACATACGAATTTTTAATTGTATGAAAAATACACACACAAAGTAAATTACTCTAAAAATATAATTAGACTCTGGAGCATATTTAGATTTAAATGGCGTTCGCATGTACATTATCTAAGCGTATAATCCAGGCTAGTGACAGAGTGGCGCTAATCGTCAGAAATCGTTAATTTTAGTTCTGAATTCTTCACTAACTATTTCCGTATAGTTAATCCACATGTGATGACGGGAAACAATCTGCTTGTCATTTGAAAACGTATAAAATAAATAAGAAAGCTAATGCGTCCCATATACGAATATAGAAATCGTGTAGAAATTATTATCTTTTAATGAAAAACACATAAAAAATATTTTTCAAATACTTTACTGTATACCTAATATTAAATTATAATTATTTAAATAACAGTAGATTTACAATATTTGTTATCTACGGTTAACAGCTTTGCAGGCCTCTAATTGTCAATGTGGAATAAATCTCTGGTCCTTCAAAAGTGTTAAAAATTCAAGTTTTCTTCTGTACGCAGATGATTTAAAATTATATAAATGTATTCGATCTGTTGTGGACTCCTTCTCTCTACAAAGTGATTTAGATTCTCTGTGGAGATGGGCTTCCGTTAACCGTCTGCCATTTAGTGTCGGAAAGTGCCATACTGTGTCATTTTCTCGATCCCGTTGGCCATCAGCTTATTTCTACCATCTCGGTGGTAACATTTTGACTAGAGAAACTTCCACTAAAGATCTCAGAATCACTTTCGAGAGCAAATGGAGGTTCTCTCTACACATACACGACGTCTGTGATAAATTTTCCAAGATGCTCGGCTTTGTTATGAGGAATGCCTTTCACTTTGACGATCTGTCAGTTATTCGCATCCTCTATGACACCTTAGTTCGTAGCATTCTTGAATCGGGATCTATAATTTGGAATCCCCGAATAGCCAAATATTCCCTTTTAGTGGAAAAAATTCAAAAAAGGTATTTAAGATATCTTTACAAAAGGACATTTGGTTATTATCCATACTTATATCCCAGCGACTTTCTTTTAGGAGCGCTGGGATATGATTCGCTGAGTTCTCGCAGAAAGCTGTATGTCCCTAAGCATTTTTCAAATTATTAAAAGATGCTGTCGACAATCCAGCTATTCTCGAGGAATTCCAGTTTTGGGTTCCGGAACATTTTCGAGAATCACGATCGAGGCCTCTTCTGATGGCCGTTAGGGCTAGGACATCCGCACTTGCCGACTCCCCTATAGCTGTGGCCATCCGGCTCCTTAATACGCTGGCATTACATATTGACCTATTTAATGTTAGCTACGAGGATCTGATCCAGTTTGTATCATTTAATTTTGATATTTTATAACTTTTTGTTATGTTTAAGTATTGTTCTATTTATGTATATATACGTTTTTTATGTTTTATAAATTTAAAATTTGTTTTCGACCATCGTGGCGCATTGGGGTAACCTGTTAGGCCACGATGGTCTTAATTTAATCTAAAAAAAAATAAAAAAAATGTTAATAGTAGTGTCAGACTCTTGATACAATTTTTTTAAACGCCGCATAATATCATTCCCACAAAGCGATCCAAAAATATTTTTTATGAATTTTAGCTCAATCGTGTAGCTTCTTAGAGTCACCGGTGTTTAGTGTTTAATTTATTGTAACGCTAATAATTATCATAAAACATTACGAATATCCTTAGTTTATTATATTATTAAAGCTGTGTAAAATTTCATATCTTAAGTTTGTCGATAAAGATGCTGTGGCGAACCACAAAGATAGGCCCTCGTTTGTGCGGAATCTTATTCTTGAAACTCGCGTTGATTCATCAATAAGGATAAACTAGGCAAAAGTGGATTCACAAAGGCCCTCGTAACGACTAGAAGAAATATGGGTTTTCCATAAACAACACGCAAGGATTCTCCGGTTAATTAAATAAATAATTCTTTGTTGCTAAACCGTCATGGGAAACTATATATTACTGAAAGACAAATAGCACCGTAAGGCAACAACATTTACATTACGCAATTCGCCTTGGAAATATTCAACAAGCAAATGTCAAAATGCAGCTTTCCATACTTAAGATTTGTCACTAATGAGGAGAGGGCAGACACCTAGCAGACTCCGGCAGAGACTCGAAGAAACTAGCAGACGCCCATCCGCCCGCGGACAACATAAGATCATGGACGCTCGCAACCTGAGAAGAACTCCACCGTAGCAGAGAGGTATCAACCTCCGATATACTGTCGCTGCCACGCCACCTACAAGACCTCTGAAAATCTTTCACTGACATCATCCCTCCGCCAGTATCTCCACCACTGCTTAGAGAAAACATCTCGCCCGTCATAGTCTGTCGTAATATGTACTATAATCTAATTGAATTCTCACTAGTTTCCACCTGTGTCTTGCTGATTGCGAAGACACACACATGAAAATACGATTGAAGCAAAAATAAACACTAATTAAAAATCTTGGTAGCAAAAGACTAGATACTCTAAGGTCAAGCTAAAAAATTGATGTTTTGCTGTCGACGACCCAAAATCTACAGTCCGCCTGACAGCTCAAAATTGTTACTATCCCTGGCGCGGTTGCACGAAACTATTAAAAACGCGTGAATTAAACTGTGTTGTATAGTTGTAATATTAATTATAATGTTTGATATGAGTTTAATTTTTTTTATAATTATTGTAGCTTTACTATAATAATTAACAAGACATAACCTTTTATGTTTTTTAAATACACTCTTTAAAAAGGTTGTTTTGCTGTTTTTTTTATCAACATCATACAATACAAATTGTATGATGAAAAGTTTATTTATAAATCCATTCTGTTTTTTGTGCTAACGTGTATAGTTTAACCAAAATCTAATTAAGTAAAAATTGCTATTTAAGAATCAAACTGCTTTAATAAAATATCAGAAACCACTTGAAAACCTCTGATGGAGTATTTGTATATGTATTTAATTGCAGAAATAATATACCCAGTGTTGATGGCATTTTTATGTAAATAGTCGTATCTATGAATTCACAAAAAAATGTAAGATACTATGCGTATAATTTGCATTGCGCGCAATTCGCATAAACCAACAAAAAGCCAACATCTGCGAATGTAATCGTGTAACGTAATTATATATAACCAAATCTGATGGATTTAGCAGCGTAGGAGGAAAGATAACCATAATTCATCTCTCGAACATAAACGATTGGATATAATTAAAATGTAATAATTGTATTTCAGATTTTTTAATATAGATTTTAACGCATAAATCATTATGGTCATTTAATTGTTTAAAATACTGCTATATATTATGTGTGTGTGTATAAAATGTCTTGTAAAACACAAGTTTGGAAGAAGTATGGGTTCTGGTTGGAAAATAACTTACGCACAGTACGCATTGTGTAATAAATAGTATGGGTTTAAATCGAGAACGCTAACCACCCGCTGAGTTTAGTTTTAAAAGATACCGACGTGTAAACTCGGGCATTATAAAATAAAACCTGTCCAGAGAGATCTTCATGAGCTGGCCTAACGTTCTAGTTATTATGTGTTGGCTTTTTTTCTTCATTCTCCTTTTGCCCACTAACCACAATTTCAACAAGCCATATTTATACTAGGTGTTTGCGTCGATGCTCAAAATATCACATGCTGGTTATAATGTACCAAATCATATAAGTCATATAACAATCCAAACACAGTAGAACCTCGTTGATTCGACCCATATAATCCATATTTACAAATAAAATATTACTATATGTAAAAACACAATATTCAGAACTATATTTGATTGACAATATTACGGCTCTTTATTTATTATTAATTATTATAAAAACATTTAATTTACTACTTGATAGCACAAACAATTTAATTAAAGAAATTAGAGCATATTTTTACATGACAAATTAATCTCCAGTATAATATTTGAAATACTAATTCACAAGATTTGCTCCAAAATTGCTATTTAGAAGTATTACTAGTATTTATTACATGAAAATGTTGTTTGGCAAAAGGAATAATTATGATTAAATTTGCTGCTTTTGCAATTTCCGTGCTTTCTTATTGCCATTTATCTAAATTAATTTTATTATAAGATTTTATGTGATAATGTTATATTAAGTAATATTAAATATTTATAAAATAGTAATCCAAGTTATGGATTTAATTTAACTTTAGAAATATTTGTGAGTGATTTGCAAAATATAAAACTAAAATTAAATTCGAGAATAATATTTCATTTGGAGCATCTTAGGAGTATTTTTATAAATATTATTGGTTAACTTTTTAACCAGAAGAAATGTAGATCAACCTCCGCTATAACAAGACTTCTGAGGATCTTCCACCGACATCATCCCACCGCCAGCATCTCCACCATTGCTTGGAGAAAATATCTCGCCTATCATAGTCGGTCGCAATATGTAATATAATCTAATAAAATTCTCACTAGTTTTCATCTGCGTCTTACTGGCTGCGAAGTCACACCCTTTAAGGTTACCAACCCTTAAAGATGAATGTTAGTATCTTTGCTATTAAAACTTGTTCTTTACTAAAAAAATAACTATTATTATATGTTTTATAATTATTTTTAAAACATTTTCATAAGAAATTCATCGTACCTTGGACAAAATTAAATTAATATTATTCCAGTGCCTGCTCTTTTTCTCAGCATCTTACGCTCACTGTGTTTGTTAGGATATCCACATTTTTTTAAAAACAACATTGGTCATTTCATGATATTGTTATTGAAGTTCATCGATCTTTAAATACATATCAAACGATTTTGAACGAAAAAATATTCAATGCTTAAAAGCAACGCAATAATTATTAAATTGTTGTGTTAAGAGTAAAAGAATGAGACATGTTCCATTTTATGATATTCTGTTAAAAAAATAATATTACTATAAATGTATGGTAACGTTATTAAATTATTGAATTTTTATGGGGGGTAAAAAAAATAACTAAAGATAATGTTATAAGATTCATATTCAATTTTTCATAGCACAACTATTATGAAGAATTTTTAATGTAATCATTGAAGATAAAATAATTTTACATTTTTACATATTAATTGTTTACTCCTCTCCTTCTTTTTCATTGTAATGAATCATCCTTTTAACTTCTTGTAAATTATAAAATAGCTATAAAGCAGTAATTTGTACTAAAATTTAAATCTACGTATTTTCCTGTATTTTTATTCTTGAAATAAATGTTTATAAAATAAAATCCTGACACAAATTTGAGCGCTGCTGCTAATAATATATTATGGAAGATTTTTATCTTCCTTCTTTATGAAGACATTAATTATTCTTACTCGCCATAAAACGCCAAATCTTTCAGAAGATTTAAAAACTGTATTTCCTCCATCAGTAATAAATCCGTAAAAGTTCTGTAATTAAAACTGTTTTATTTATTTAATATCTGGACATAATGAACTGACTGATTCTGATAGAATTAAGGCAAATGATAAATTAATAAATAAATATCAAGAAAATCTAGTATCAGAACTTCGAATCTAAGTAAATTGTACGTAATTTACTTTCGTTGTTAATTCCTTCTTGACTAACACTTGTGTGTTATTTATTAAGTCTATGTTGAGTAGTTATTAATTATACGATGTACTGTTGCATTATCTACAGCTGAATTGTGTTAATTTTATGTTTTTAGAAATTCATACTTTTATCTCCATGTTATTTATAACAGCAACTGTCATAATAACTAATAGCCTAAAAATAAAATAATACTTTATTATTGTCGAAATTCCAGAGATTACTGATATATCCGAATAAATATTGTGCAGCTGTGAACTTTTTTAATTGCTGACATTGAATTTTTTTATCTCTTTTAAATACGAATAATGTTTAATTTTGTAAGTCCAACTAAAGTAATTTATTATGATATTTTTAGGCATACTGAGTTGCAGTCTTTTGGGGAGTATAAGCAATTAAAGTTTAAAGCACTCAATACTTTATTAATTTTGAAACTAAATTAGATAGTCTTGATTGTTTTAATTAATTTTTTTCTAACATAAAATTATATTATTCTGTGGTTTTTATGGATTCTTAATAACATTCCAATATATAAAATAAGCTAATCTCAATATTTTACTGTTACTAAAGGGAGTGCAACCCAATTATATTAAAAAATAATAGGGTTTCAAGCACGTAGTATATATATTTGAACGCATATCAAAAATTTTATGAAATTTTGATTAAAAAAATAATTTATTGAATTTTGAGTACGTAATAAAATAAATGGTCAATGGATTTTAAATAACGTGATTTTACTGTATCGCTTATGATATGATAATATCGTCGTGGCTGTCTAATTTTGTCCCAAAACGTGAATTTTGTGTTTGAACGATTTTTGCATAATTTTTACTGATGTGCGGCCCGATCGTAAATTCTAATTTTATGTTCTTGCATAATGTCTGCAAGCTTAGAACTGACTTTCGAGAATGTTTTTTTTCTTACTTCTTTTCGGAGTGGACTGGTTGAATTTCCATTTTATGATCTTGTCGGACGCGTTGCCAAAGATCAAGGCGAGTTTTTGCTAAGAGGAAGACTCGAATGTGATTCTATAGATATATTATTTGATACTTGAAAGTATACCTATGTGTGTATACTGAGCTCTAATAAACTTGATTTTAGGTTAGTTAGTTTTATTGAAGTTTTTTTTATTTTAATAAAATATACATATTTAAAAAAACTAAAACCGGCAGTAGCTCCTCGTGAAACACATCCATCATCGCCGGATACAGCGAATTGTTGATTAATGACGGTAGAAATGTTTATTTAGCACTCGCGTGAACTAAAAATTTGCATTCTTCAAAGTTGATTATATGGATTATAATAGCTTGGGTGTATATGTGAGACATTAACGAAAAATTGAGGTAAATAAAGTTTTTAAGATCCAATAAATAGGTATGGCATTAAATATACATTAAATTGGTATACCTAGTATAAACTAGTCGAATTAGAACCACGTGTTTTATAATGGCTTATTTAAGCGTTACTATTTAAGAAAAATCTTTATTTATTTTTTAAGGTCGAAAAAATATTTTTCTTAATTATTTATAAATAAATATTATATTGGAATCTCCTAATAATATAAAAAAAATAAAGTATAGACACAGTGGCGTGTGGTCCATACATGCGGTAGATGCGGCGCATGCCTTGGGATTGTAAAACGATTCTAAAAAATAAATATTTTTATCATTTTATTTATTTTTTAATTTACGTAACCATTGATGCGGTTGACGTTTTGAATCTGTTTATTTCTCTGGGCTTTCGACCATCATGTCTGGCAGGGGGAACTGCCGGCTTCCCATACCAATAGCCGGGCAGGTGCTAAATCTCTCGTACACTTTATATCCCAACGATCGTGTTCTAAATTTAAGGAATACGAAAAGAATTTTCCAGAACCGCTTTTTATATCACTTATTTTTTTATTTTTTTTATATATATTCGTCAGCAGAATACAGTATTATTTCAAGTGATTTATTATGGTAATATTTATTAGATTTGTAGTCTATCCTGCAGGTGGTATAATTGAAATTAAACTTCGTACTGATTCGAATAGTCTTGATTATATTTTCATAACCATATTTTTGCTGCTTCATAATTTCAAGGATATATTCGAATTTTTTATCTTTTATTATTTGATATTCGTATAGTTGCTAATAACGAATATTTGCAAACTTTATCTGAGAGCCAAACGATCATTCGATTCTTAATGTATCCTTTTCATTAAACGTGATGTCCTCTTCGAAGTCAAGATGAATAATAAAAAAAGCGATATATGCCATTGTACACGTGCTTTCAATTCGGAACGAACGTTGATTTGCCTCTTTCCGAGAATGACTCAACCATCTGCCTCTTGAGAGAGATTTATTCAACTGTGAGATGTTAGCACAAAAATACAGTGGCTGTTCAGATCGCGTCATTTTAATCAAGCGTCGATTGTGCGGAAACATTTGCGGAAATCTAAAGCAACAAAAAAATCCAAGATGATGCATCTACGATGGAATTCCAATAAAAAAGTTCGTTTTGTGTTTTCGTATAGACCTAAAATGTGACTCATTGCGCATTTTTTACTGTTCTTCTTTGTTCAAAAATTCTATATATTATATAAATATAAGTTGTGTTATCTCTCTCGACTTCTTGCGTGCTTTATCGCGCATGAAGCACATATTAATGTGGTAGTTATCAGTTAAGAAAAAATCACTTATCAAACAATGGGCGTATGCTCGCACACCGACGATTGACTATCCACTTTATCTTCGGACATAGTGTGTTTTAGCATTATCTGCACATAGCCGTTAAAAGATACGAGCAATATTTATGATGAACACTTTGAGGCTTGATATCGCGGCGTGTTATCGAATATACACTCTTATTGAGGGCAATTAATCGCTCGCATGTGTATAGGTATACATATCATATAATATACAAATATGTATACATAAAGATAACTAGGGTCATCAACTCATCACTTTATATATTACAATCAAAGAGAAAAATATATAAAAGAAACTGTATTTAAATAATAGTAATATAAACAATCATTAAAATAAAAATAAAATTAATACACGATACATAAAAGCGAAATAAAATGATTATAGTATAATGAAATTCAAGAAAGTAGTAGTCAAATTAATGTGGGTAAGATTAGAGAACAATATTTATTAACTACAATAATATGGGATTCTAAAGTAGCACTGTTCAAAGTATTAATTTATTGCAATATACAGCTATGTACATATTAAAGTCACTGTTGTTAAAATAAAATGGGTTTAAATTTTTTAATGAATATATAATATTAGCTTTGATATTAATATTCATGATATTTTAAAATATAGTTAAAAGGAAAAGACGGTAGTGGCTCTTATAATCAATTAGCTATCATTATTTGATGGCTTATTTACGAATGACTGATGTCAAAAAGGTACAGAGACATTAGTGACACAAACGGCGACTATAAATCTCAAAAGCATGAGAGCTTTCATAAGAAAAACCGCTAAAGTGGAAATTCGAAAGCGATAAAAACTAGTCCACGTCAAACACGAGTTACCAGTCCTTCGGTTCATTGTCAGAGCCGCGTTGGTCGTTTTTTTATACCACCATCTTTCTTTGTGTTGAATAATTGTGCATTGGACTAATGAACACCCAGTATCACTTTCAAAATTAAGCTAATAAAGTCCAATTGTCCATTTAACATGGCCATTAAAAAGGCGCCCGAGAATAAACTTGTTTTCATTTTTAAACTTTCAATTCGCGCTCAACGGCGGCTACCTAATTGGACTAATAAACGCTGCTCCTGAAATGTTGGTTACAAAAAAAATAACACTTGTATATGTGTATTGTACATGTGAACATGTATGATGAAATGCATATCATTCATAATTTGTATTAATGAAGATTAATTATAAGAACGGAGTGTTTTTAATGGTTGGAGAGATAAGCAATGTTGAGGGCACGGAATACAAGCAACTGGATAAGTAAACATTCATTTTGAAATCATTCATGATTAATTATAGGTTGTGTTATGCTGAAAATATTAAATTGAAAGCCGAGTATAATATTAATAATACACTGGTGGGCGTGCGAAATAAGTGTTGTTTTAATCGTCATGTGATTATATATGTATATATAAAAAAATGTGCTCTACTTTATTTTTTTATGTCTTGTTTATCAAATAAACCACTTTTTTAATTATAATTGGAGAGATTAACTCATGCTATTTAATCGTAAAAAGGCCAGTTCGGTACGTAATAAAGCGTTTTAACCGTCTAAGAAAAAAAGGATTTCTTTGTTAAAATAGGACACCACAGTGAGAAATCTTTTAGCAGCTTAAGTTACAAAGTACGCGTCATTAATCATAAAGACATACAATATCCGTCGTCTTTGGAATAGACTTACGTGAATTCGTACTAGCCTCTCAAATTTTTTTTTGTAATCTGTTTTAGACGACAATAGTTATTTATTTAAAAAAAAATTCGCTACCCTTCTTTAATTGTTGCCAATAATCATTTCTTTGTTTGAAAATATCCTCTCACTTTTTTAGAAACTTATTCTTTTAGCATTTACACTTAAACATACACCTTGGAATTCAAAACATCTGAATTACAGAAGCTCTTCCGCTTATACTACATCCAATACTTTACTTTAAACCAGCAAAGATCGTAGAAACCGACGCTTCTTTCTTCGCATCCCGTGGTTCAGCTCGACGTCAGGAATCCATAGAAAACTCACTTAGGGAACGCCTAGATTCTGCGGATAACATTTCTTAACAGTTTGCACAAACATTTAATAACAAACTTTATCATAACAAAATAATTCTTCTGATTTGAAGACCAGGACATTACTTTTGTTTATTAATTACATTTTATGACACTTTAATGACACAAGTTTAAGTCATGATGAAGCATATTCTAGGCTTTTAATAATAAGGCATAAAAATGCTATTATTTGTAATGCGGGTAAGAATGCCAATAAAATTCTTAAGATATTTCAATCTAAAGGAATATGGATATTTCACGTTTAAATATCTTAGATTAACGTGGTTTTATAAGTACTTAAATAAAATCTATGAAGCTCATGTATCATTCAAAATGTATAAATAGAGAAACATCAAGCTGTATTTTAATATTTTGCTTCAGAACACACTCTTGCGCTGCGACGATATTATTCATTAGAAGTTATGAAAACTTCGTAATCAGATATAAATTTTAATATTACTGCATATCTTCGATTTTTTATATAAAACAAACATTTTATATTTATTTATTACTATTCGACAAGAAATCCTACAGCATCAGATAAAAAAACTTTTTGTATAAAAAAATCATAGAAAAATAAATATTTGGCAGGTATTCGTTATTCAAAATATTAGTGACAAAAGTAGGTATTTGAGGAGCATCATCTGCATAATTATAATCATTTTAATGACCATTTGAAACAAATAAAAGGAGAGATCAATCCGTGGGGCCACACACAATCTATTCACACAACAATGGAAAAGAAATCTCGTGACCGAATTCGAAATATTGCAATAAAACGTAAATCATCCATAAGTACTGCTGAAAAACTACTCTTTATTTGAAGGGACGCGCGTAAGACAATATATTTTACCCTGCGCACATTACTATTGTTCTTTGTATTTTTGATTTCCAATCCCCTGAGTGCCAGTCTGGATTGTATCGGGGTGTGTCTAAATGGCGATGCAATTAGCTTGCGATTCATCTGTGATTCGCCAGAGCTGTCTCGAACTAACACCATAAAACATGTGACACTTGAATTAACACAACCGATCGTCCAGAGGGCATCACGAGAACACTTCACGGCGAATCTCAGCTGCTCCACAGATATCACAGCCGACAATAATACAACTCGACACTCCAGAAAGATTTCGACTTTCAAGACTTGTTAATTGAACTCCACCGCCTGATAGTGGTATCTTCATATGTTTATAAAATAAACTGTTACTAGCTTTTCCAGCGTCTATTTGGCTGCAAAGTCGTACTTTACTTGATTATGAATATATAAGATTTTATTAGAACTTTAGCAATATTATTCAAAAGGTTATTATCAAAGAACTGAGCTTAAATTTGTAGATATAATTTAAATGTAGTGTCATTGATTATACAATACATTCTCTTAGGTGAAATTTTTCTACAAAACTATTTTTAGATCGGGTCTAATTCGTTCCCAAATATGCTGTTTGGTTTTACACCTAGGCTCTTCCTGCGTTTTGGAACGTAAATATGAATTATGTTAGGCTTTTTCTTCAAAGGTGGTTGAACCTATCGATATTGCGTCATTTTTATTGCATTTTAATATTTTCAAAAATAATTTTGACTTCGCCTTTTCACGAAGGAACGTTAATTGGTGGCGTTCAGGTATAAGAGAGTTCCGTGGAAGTGATTCAGCGGAGAAAAATTCCGACCACTAACTAACCAGCGGGCCGGACGTCATAAAAATTTCCGAGAGGAACACTATCGGCTCAAAAATCGTACGTTAAAAACCATAGAACCTTTGGCTTTCGGTTAACGACCCTGAGTTAAAAAAATGCAAAAAATCACGAAGAATTGTTTGTTTTAGATTTTTGTGTTTCTAAATCGTTACCACTCTTCAGCTGCGCGAACGTTTCGCGCCTGCGAAAGGTTTACATGTTTATATCCTGATTAACATACGTTCAACGTTGAAAACACACATTAAATAGTTATTTTTTGTCAAAAATTCTCTCTCTCTTTCATCTGACGGTTAGAACCGGTTTTATCCGGTTTTCTTGACGTATAACTGATTTGCGGCATGATAGCGTCGACTCACCACCACCAATTAAGAAACTACGTGGGCCTTATCTTCTCTAACATTTTTTAACAGATTTAAAACCGATATGACTGAGATATTATAATATGTATTATTATGGTAAACTCCGTTGTGGATGAAAGCCGCATTCTATGATAAAAAAACACGTTCTAAATAGTAATAATATGAAAAAATTAGAAATAGTTTCAGTAAGATTCTGACTTAAAAATTGGTTTAAGAAACATTTTTTAATTTTATTAAAAATAAATAAATATCTTAAGCATATGATAAAAAAAAATATTTTAAGATCTACAACTTCAAAAAATAAAATTAAACATGTACATAAATATAATTCACAACTAATATTTATTTTTTAACAATTTCCGTACATTTTCAACTGTTACCATGCAAGAAATATAGTTTTTTATTATATAAGGTATAAATAGATTGCTGATACCATTTGTAACTAAATATAATATAAATAGTGCTATATTAGTCTATCCAATTAGCTTTAATAGAAAATAATATGTTGCGTCATTAAAATTGTATATGTTTCATATTGAGTGTCTGATTTTTACTAGCTTAAAATTTTTGTAATAAATAACTTAATTTTTAGGTTATTTTTATATAAAGTAATACTTTTTTTTTTATTTTTTTTGGCCTATGAATTATGTTGTCGAAAAAATATAGTCGGAAATTTTGGCTCTAATATTTTCCTTATCTTTTCCCTACAGATTATTGTATCTAAAAATATTTAGACTAATTTCTTCAGAACTGATATTATAAAGGTATTTGACAACTTCTAAAAATTAACAAATTTATCAACAAGAGCATTTTTTGTTAAATCGTTGGCAAAACAATATTTCAGTAAATGGATCATATTTTGATTAAAAAAATTAGAGTTAAAAATATGATGTTATATACTTCACTAAAACCTTATGCGAAACAATAGAGATTAAGTTATATAAAAAACTTTAAAATAAATTCCCTTTTTTTGTGTTTTGTACTATAATATGAGCATTTGTCATAACTTCATGCTGTATTTTAATATCGAAATTCTGTGATTCGACTGAGAAATGAATTATTTATGAACTATTCTAAAGTGTTAATCAAACTATTAAATTAAAATAATTTATATTCGTCTTTAAACTAATAAGGGTAAAAAGTGCGCTGCGTCATTAATGTTCCCTTTAATTATTATAGGGTTTATTTAGATATATTGGAGTATTAGAATCGATTTATAACTAACGAGCACCGGATGCACTAAAATATTATAGACATAATACCTTCGCTGGAATCCCATTTGAGATGATTTATGTATAATTTGAACGTCAAATATAATGTTAACACACTAATAGTAACTTAGGCAATTATCAAAATAAATTATCACTTTTCTTTAACAATTAATAATAAATCTTACTGAAGTAATAACATTCTTACATTTACATTAAATGTTTACTTACAGCATACTTAACGTCGGTCACTTTGATTTTTATATTCGTATAACCATTTAAAAGCAAACATCAATTACAAAACTACCATTGTGACGTAAATGCATTAATTAATGAGCACAGAGTATTTCATTTTTCTATGGTCAAACAGTTTAATCTTTCAATTAGCACTTAGCATTTCAACCAAAGTGTATTTTAATTAACTTTAAGAGTTATGAATAAAATATCGTCATTATAAGTGACGGATACGATTTTATTCTATAATATAATTATCATTAAGTCGCTCCTCTACTGCTGATGCTTTTCTAATATCCTTTAATTCTTTAATATTCAATCCTCCTGGAATTGAGACATTCGTGCGTCGTGTCATCCAGGTAAGGCGTCTAAACACCCGCCCAAATTAATTAACCGGTTTTCGGGTATTTTTTCATAAAAATACCGAATACGATTCTATATTTCGGCAATGATACTCCTGCCATGGTCACGAAAATTATTGATTTAAATAATATAAATACTAGTAAACCGTCAAAGAAATAAATATAATATATATTATTATATGTAGATATGCATATATTATATGTATGTGTATAATATATATTAATTGTATGTTCGTATAATTTTACAACACATGTTTCGATTAACCACTACTGATTAGCGATATGCACTCTTTGTTTAAGCAGCAATGTGCAATAATTAATTCGGCAAACAATTTCGTGCTTTGGTTTGAGCGCATTTTCCGCTGGAATTTTCTCTTGACTGCCCACTTGCACGGAAAGCTTCGTTTTGGATAAAAAAAATATACTTAAGCTCTTAAAATGGTTCTCAAATGTTCAAATAACCGTTTGGTCGACTTAATGCGGCTGTTAGGTAATCTGGGAAATTGTATTATAACATTATAAATAATAATATTAATAATAATAAAAGTAAATGTGAGAGGGTAATTGAACTACTTGAAAGATTCGGATCGGTTCTTGTGTTAAGAAATTTAGTTTGGTAGTATTTTTAATGAATATTAAAAATATGATAAACGTAATTTACTTTTCTATTCAACGCTGTTTTGTCGTATTTCTATAACTTTAATGAAACGATTTTTTTTGGTTAGAATCTTTGAATCTTGATAATTCTTTTATTATAATCAGTATATATTATATAATCAGTATATATTAGTTTATTTGAAAGAGAAGTTTGTTGAACTGGCGCTTTAATTCCAGCACGATATACGAGTGGTCTCGATTGATATTCAGCGTAGCTCCGCTTGGTCCGGATAAATGTATGTCCGAAGAGAAGTAGTTTTAGCCTGTGAATGTTTCATATGGAAGTATGTTCTGAAAATAAGTGTCGTATTTTTATGTTATTTCAATCTGCAAGATAAACGAGTGGTAGAAGTAGCTGATTAGTGACCTGAAAGACCTGTATTCGAATCTGGAAGATCGGAATTAGTGATTATTATATAATTATAATTCCGATCGATCATCACAGATTTGATATAGCTATTTTTTTGTAATCTCGCGGATGAATAATGTAATAAATAAAATATTTTTTTTAATAAATTTTAAGATTTTTAATAAATGTAAATAAATAAATTTTAATAAAAATAAACATGTTTGCTATGAATTTTTTTTATTAATTAACTACTACAGATCATAGAAAATATCTTGTATGTATTTAAAAAATCGTAGACTTCACTGCTATGGTTTGTGTGATACATGTCCTTCAGCTGGTGAAATCTGAGGCTCAACAAACGCTTAATTGATGAAGTGTGAAAAAGGATGTTGTTTATTAGGTAGTTAATAAGCAAATTAATATTTTTTCGAAATAGTAAAGTACCTGCGCTTTTTTAAAAATTATTTTTCTAAAACACTTGTTTGAATAAAATAACGCAATAAATGTAAAATGAGGTTTAAAATAAAAGAAATAATATATTTGCCAATAATAATGCAAATTGGTAAAATAATAAATATATGATGTTTTTTTGATTCGGTTTTGTTACTGTGCTAAAATTATTTAGTTTCGAAAAGTTAAAGAAAATATGCAGTTCTATATTTACTGGGTACCGAAATAATTTTATTTTATTATAAGAATATTGAAAATCCAATGAATATTTTTATTCTTTTATCATCAACAATTCTTGGGTGAGGAAATTATCGCGTGACCGGTTAACCTCAGCGTTGAATGAAAAATTAAGGAAAACTCATGCGAAAGAAAGTCTGAAAGAAATATATTGTGGTGCTTTTTGAGATAAGAAACTTTTAACAGTTGGCGGTATTCGACCACCCTTCCTGGCTCGTTTTTACTACCGACCCCCTGCAACAAATAAAAATAAAGAGAAAAAAACATTAGGATTTTCCCACAAGCATAACTTACCGACTTAACTACGTACTGCGCCGGAATAAAATAAAATAAAAGGCAAAACGATCCATCGCTGTTTATCTGGATCGTGGATCGTACACGATTTTCGCCGGCGATAAATCCACGTTTTACAACCTAATTAATTATGAAATACTTTAATAATTTCCGGATGTATTTATTAGAACATGTTATAATTCGGGCGACAGTATCGAAAAAAAAAACAGTTTACGGTAACGGTTACGATACGGTGTATTATACGAGCTTGAATAATATATATTATTATGCTTTTCCATGTTGGTTATATTGTATTGCATTCTCAGAAATGTTCAGTGTAGTAAAATATTATTATATTAATATGATTTATGAGATTTATGTTAAACGCATTGCATCAGATTTAACGTTGTGTATTTAGTATTTATGTGCAACATATTACTTCTCGCCTCTACGTTAAATACGTTATATATTTCATCATAAATCCCATTTTAATTTATATTTGTACTAAATATTATATATATTTAAATTGAATAAAACACAACGGTATATTTTTTAAACCTCCTGTGATTACAAAAACTAATTTACTATATTATATTACAATCTACTCTCGCCGCTGCTGTTGATAAGTGATAGGCATACTTCAATTTCCGACGAATTATGATAGTTCATTCATGTTCTCAAAAATGGATAGCAGAACACTGTTCCTCTTTGTCACATATATTGCTATAATAACACACGAGTTATCATCTCTTTGCTACTGGTTGCAAGATACTTAAGTCATTAACCATACTGCCAATTTACGAGATAGTGGCTTGGTGTTTAGGATGTTTATCATAATTTCTATAAATAAAGAATTTATACTACAATAATATGACGCAAAATATATTACCAATGTTTCAATCAAAACACTAATGCCTGCACTACACTCTCTGGAATTTGACCAAGGTTGGCCAAGGACAGAGAATATAGTGGGTTACTTCAGTCGAGTTCGGTCTAAAATCTCTCTAAAATCTGAGGTTACCGAGAACGGGAGATAAAGTGGGGGTAATTCAGTCGACTTGACCAGCTTCGAGCGCTTCCGAACATTGTCGGCAAAAGAACCGAAGTCAAAGGAACTAAAGTAGGAGCTGCTCTTTCGAGCGCGAGCGGTGAGATACTTCCCCTTTCGCTCTCTCGCAAGTTAAGTGACGTGAGTAAGAAAGATAATTATATGGTGTTTCGCAAACTGAGATAGAACGAGTAACGCGCTTCAATTTCAGTATGCGCGTAGGCGTCCTATGGTTAACACGCATGTCGAGCGCTGCATCGTGGTCGCCTGGTCAAGTTATAATACCACATGCTTATCATGGACTTCAATAGACTCTTACTGATATCTTTGAATATTTTAGGGCGCCAAAAAGGATTAATTATATTTTTGATAGTATATTTTTCTAACAGAAATCGTTATTATATTTTTTATCATGTAAAATTAAATAATTAAAAAATAATTAGTGGTACGTGATTTTGTTAAAAAAAATGTATTTTTCTAGATCGGTTTATATAAATGTCACACCATAACGAATTCTTATTAGGAATCGATGGCGACAAATTCTAGGATAGTGACAGATGTGGTGTTCGTATTCTGAAGTATCATTTTTATGCCTTATGGCATTTTGTAAAAGCTGGCAAAGATTTTGCGTAAATTGAATATTTACGACCGAAAAGTTTTCACTAATATTGTATTGGTTAGTGCCCACACAAACTTTTATAATTATCAGTAGCGTAATTTTAATAATATAATAATTTAAAAATTGCGATTATTTCGCACATTTTTCGATCGCGCGCAAATATGCCGGCTGTACGTGACAGAAGCCGCCATCTGAACGTCATTCACGGCCGCCGTCCGGATGACATATGAAATTTGCGACAGTGTGGTCGCTCACTCGAAGTCGTAGATCTCGGCCGACTTCAGTTGTAACTTCGGTTCGGACAACTTCCAGAGAGTGTAGTACAGGTTTTAAAATTTACAATGACATACTTTTATCAATTGAACAATTTATTCAAAATTATATATTATTTAAAATTTGTTTAAAAATAATTAAAAAATTTACAACTAAAGCCATTAAAAACATTTGTGAAGTGGTATGTTATTCATTATACATATATTAATAATTGTCGAAGATGGTTTAAAAAAATTCAAACGGGAAATTACGATATTAAGAATAAATAGTCCTGCATGTGGAAGACCATAACAAAATAGACGATGATATCCTGGCTGCAGAAATGGAAGCAAATCCTACTCAAACTATCCATTAGCAGCATTAGCTGGACGTGATACTTTACCAGTTCAACAGTGCATAGACATATTAAGCAGATTGGGAAGGCTTGGAGTCAAGGTTTATAGATTTTACACGAATTGAGCGGTGCAAAATATTTACTATTTTTTAAAAAAAATTTATTATTCGAATATTTGTCAAACTATTTTTAAAGTATTCGTACATATTTGTAGTGAAATATTTTTTATTTATAGATTAATATTGCACCAATTATGTATTTTAACAGCGCAGGTAGTCATTTTTTTTTTCGAAATGAATCGTGTTATTATTGTGTTAATTACAAAAGCTATTATCAAAATAGTCTAAAGCCATAAAACATACAGTTACTTACCAGGCAATAAAAAAATCACTTTGTAATTGCCGATATTTCAGAAATTACTCATATTTCCGAGTTAATATAAAGCAGCCGAGGTTTTTTTTCTCAGAGGCTGGTATTTTCATGTTATTTAATGTCTGTCTAAAATAATTTATAATGGTAATATTCTTTTTAGCTTATAGATTTGCAATAGCTGCAACGGATTGCTGACAACTAAATAAGCTGGAATGATAAAAAATGAAACTTCATAGTTTGAAGCACTTACTTTATGTACTATTTAATGTAACGCTACGGACAATGCTAATATATTATAGATTGTTGCGAAAGTATCATACAGTGAATGTATTAAAAACAAATATTTAACAATACATTGGATATAATAAGTATAATGGATTTTGATTTATTACCATTTAATAAGCTTCGAGGTCTCTATTGTGAAAGGTTCCACAACATTTGAATGTCAACGTGTATAAGGAATGAATTGAAAACTTCACCATTCGAAGGTCTTAATTCATAACTTATTAAAAAATATGTTTAATATTAAAAAGTCAAAATAACGATCCTCTTGTTTGGTGTTATTCGCCAAAAACATATAAATGCAGCAATCGCATTTTTTTCTTAATATGAATCATATTTAAAAAACCTATAATACAAATATTTTAAATTAAATTTAATAAGAATAAAGATGCTTAAAAAAATTATATTGCATCTAATAAATACAGTAATTTATTACTCTTTGTAACTTTACAACCCAATTAACATTATTTCACTATTCTTAAGTAACATCGTGTATCTGTCGATATCTTCTCTTATACAAATTCAATATCTACATCTTCCGCATATATATTTCTAAGCACGTCAATTAAAACTTTCATATAGACATGAAATAATAAAAAAATATTAAATGAACAAAATAAAATTCTAATTATGTGCCCTTTCCGCGTGAGCTACCACATATAGAAGTATAAATGCATTAAACGTTATCTGGTTAAATTAATTTCCATACTAATTCACCTGCATTCTTCTAAATGTGTGTATAACTTTTTTTAATGCTGCATTCATTATACAAAGCGATATAGATCGTTAGGAATCGTAATCTAGATTGCATAAATTTAATTAAACCCGTACGTGGAGTTGAATACGTGATAGGCGCTCGTAGAAAAATTTGCTTAATTGATCCATCACTTAATGAATATGAAATGTCAGTGTGAATATAATGTATGGAACAATAAGTCTTTGTGCGTGAAATTATGAGTCAGATTTTAAAAAAACACACAAAAGACGCGTGGAAGAAATTAACATTTTCATTGTTCGTGGTTATAATAAATTTGAGCGTTAAAATGATTCTATTTAATATTGTATAATATATTTTCTATGTTGTAAAGGTATGGATTAAATGAAAATTTAATATCTAGAATACACCACGCTTAGATAGCTTATCAGATAAATAATGATTGATTTTCAGTCTTATGTGTATTTTTTTAGCTTTTGAGGTCATGATTCCAATCCACAACCTTTTATATTTAAAAGGTAAACACTTTAACCGTTAAATAAATATATTGTACGTATATAATGTGATAAGACTTTTTTCAGATAGTCAATATCGGCAAGGTTATTTTTTTATATATTTTATACGTTAAAGTATTACATGCAAATATTTAAAACAAAAAAAATACCGTTTCTTTAGATAATTAAGATAAAATATATTACTAACCTAATTTAGATTAATACAAAGAATACGAACATCCTCTTGGAGTCAAATTTGAAAACTGCAATTTTAATGAGTCATAAATCAATAGGACACGTAAAAAAATCTGACCGGATGTCATGAAACAATGAGTCATTTATTTACCAGAACTAAAATTGAAGGTTTCCATTATTATTTAGCTACATTTTATTATATATTAGTTACTTTGTATATTATATTTTTATAAATCGTCTTTTGATTTTTTGTGTCATGAAACAGTATTTCAACAGATAACATAGTAAAATATATACACTACTAGTTAAAAAAGTAGGAATATAATTTTCCAGATAATATTATTTATTTATAATTTTAACTAGTTAATAAGTCAAATTTTGCTACATTTTACTCTGAATTACATTTAAAGGCATACTTACAATAATATGTAATAATTTGTATTTAAACAGAAAATATACATTTCGCAATTAGCAAATTATTGAGTATATAGACATTTTACAGCAGGATATAATTTTACTAGTGCCTATCAGCTAAATTATATTCTTGCTTGCAGAAATATATATTTGTGGGGTTTTATTCTTAAAGTCACGTTAATTTACTATAATCAAAATAATCATCTAGCAGCAAGGTAACAAGAAAATAGCGTTAAGGATAAGATCACACACAAAAGCCCTCGTTACGCCCAAAAAAAATCACATATGTATCACGCAAGTGTTCTTACCGTAAATATTCTTCGTCATTGAAAGAATATTTCTTTGTTTCAGGGATCACGGATATATTAAATCACCGGATTCACAAGATTCCCGTTGCAGTATACGAACTTGGACAATGCCCATCAAGCAAATGTTGCTATCTAACGCGGCGTATACTATTTCGCTGTTCTAAGAAACGAGTAAATATATTGGCTGAATGATCCCTGCATGATTGTGATTGGTCAGCAAGCAAGGTAGTTACAAGCAGCCACAAGCAGGACAACATACTGTCATGGGCGCTAATATTCTGAGAAGGATTTCTCCTTACGAGCACAACCGTAGCAGCGAAGGATCATCCTCCGATATTCTGCCACTTACACGCTACCTACAATACATTTGAGGACCTCCCACGTATATCATTCCTGCGCCAGCTTCTCCACCACCGCTCGGAGAAAACATCTCGCCATTTATCGTCTGTCACAATTGTAATATAATCTAATAAAACTCTAACTAGATTCCATCTTGCGTCTAGGGCTCTCATAAATTAAATATTTAAGGATAAACATGTATACTAATTTTTAAAAGCCTGAGTGATTGATACAAATTGAGTGAAAACAAGAGATTTATACATTTATGATAATCCACGCAGTTATACATTAAGGGTCTCCATTAATAGTTATTAAAGAAAATAAACGAAGATCGTTGGAACGCACTTTACTAGAAGTTGAAAAAATTAAATCGTTCGTTACTACGCCCATTACTTAATGGTATCTATATAAATTAGAAGGCTGTCGTACTTGAATCGCTTCCACTAAAACTTCAGTCAAGATTTCCTACGCAGTAGCGGAGCTATGTCAAATCGACCGAGACGATCCTTAAAAGCCCAAGAAAAGCAGCTTTTTTACTTGGAATCGAGTTGGAATCTGCAAGATTTTCAATCCAACACGATCTTCGATATGACTTCGGAAACTTGTACTATTGTTTAGCCTATTTAAGCAAACTTTTCTCTTGGTAATTTATTGCAAGTTGCTTCAATGATCATGACCAATCTTGAGTGTTGCCGTGTTCATCGAAACTTGTTTATATTTTTAAGAACGTCTCGTTCGCTAATTACAGTCCGTTCGTATGCGTGTTCCGCGTTTGCACACACCCTGTAGCGTATGGGCAAAGTGACAAGACAATGGTACTCAGGCGTATAAAACAATGCCGTGTTAACTCATCTCGCACATGTGTTACACTCCTCTCGAACAAGTGTTCTTTTATGGCTTTATCGCCGCATGGCATCCCTTAAAGATGGCGTTTTATAAACATGTCAGACAGACGGACGCACAATGCAATCGCGCAATGATCTCTCTCCGATTTGCGATATAGCGAATGCGGATTTTGCGTAACCGACGCTTTGGGCCACGATTTACTGGGATGCTGGAATTTTTATGACAAATGAGCATGAATTCCATCATCAGTAAATCCTTCCAAGATTTTGGAATTTGTTCATTGCTATTTTGAGCAATTTAGAAGCTCAAAGGCACTGTGTAAAAGTGAAAATTAATTTCTTATCTGATTCATTGGAGAAAAATAAAGTTATAAAGATACGAATACACTAGGTTTACAGTATTTAGGCCGTAAGTACAAATTGCTTAACTTCATTTTTTACTAAAAAAATAAACAACCAGTAAAAAACATTTTTTCAAGTATATTTTTTTGAGCGGTATTGCCGTACCTGTACGGCGGACGATCTTCCACTGTTTTGCGGTACCCCAAATAGTTATATATTTACATATATAACTGAAAAAATATTAAATAAATAACATTTATAAAAAAAAATTAATTTAATGTAATGATTTGTATAAAAAAATCATACGAGTACGATATAAATAAACATTAAAAATATTTTAAATTAATTTTATAAAAAATATTGAGAGGTTCTGGGTTGATATAAAAAAATCCAAAATCCGAACCATATATAAAAAAATATGTAAAATAAATTAACTAACTTTAATAATAGAAAAGTAGTAAATTGAATCAAGGCAATAAAACACTGAGAAATATTGTTTTTTTTTTATAATTTACAATAAACGCAATATAAAATAATAATAACAAAAATAATTATGGAAAATTACGTAAAATTAACTCACTACTCAATGGATCATACAATCAATAAAGGTATATACCTATATAATATTTTTTAAATACATTAAATATAGTAGCAGTGTAGCCATTTTATGTAAAAAAAATTAATTAATAGTTTTTCCCATCTATCTTAATAAAAAAAAATCTCCAGAATATTCTTTATATCAACGCATATTCTAAGTAAAATATATATTTTAATTTTAATAAAATATTATAGATTCGGTAACAGACTTATCAATAATTTTTAATATTTCGTTTTCAGATGATTAAGAATAAGAGACGATAAAATAAAAATGATACCAAATGTAGCACGTTCGTTTTAATCAATTGACATGACAATCAACGAAGAATCAGTTTCAGACTGAGTAAATTAATTCCCTGAATTACGACAGCAAAAGATTAGCATTTGAAGTTTGTAGTTCTATTATGCTGCTGAATAATTTGAATCCATCAGAATTTTGTAAGGAAAACGGTCTGTTATGAACGTATGTTTTTATTACCAAGATCAGATGATTTAACTGCCAATTCGCCTCAGGTCAATTTTACAAACGGAACATCAAAAACACATATGTGCCATAGTCCAATGTAGATACGAAACAATTAGATAAAAAAGATAGTATTTTTTATACGTAGTATATGTACAATATAATTTAAAAAACATATTACAATTTTACTATCTACATACTTTTTGTTACAGTGTTGTTTTTTAGTCATATAGAGGTTTAGTTATTAGGACTAAAACGTTATTTATAATAAATGGTTATAAGAGTAATAAAAATTATCTGTTTGTAAAACTCATAACTCATACCAAAATAGTACCATGTACAATATGATATGACTTGAATAAAAAAAATATATTTTATAGTGAAATTATATTTTCACTAGCGTTTCAGTAAAATCATATCCGAATACATGTTCATAATTTTTTGAAAAATACAAGTCAACTTTGAAAACTTCTATTGTAATAAGTCATACATTAAATATAATATAAATACATTCATGAATTTTGGTAATAAAATACTTACATTAATACA
This sequence comes from Plectrocnemia conspersa, assembly GCF_051122295.1. Taxonomy (NCBI): domain Eukaryota; kingdom Metazoa; phylum Arthropoda; class Insecta; order Trichoptera; family Polycentropodidae; genus Plectrocnemia; species Plectrocnemia conspersa. The sequence continues at coordinate 8,969,272 of NW_028277166.1, read as the reverse complement.
ATTTTATTAATCAAAGTTATCTTATTGTATCCTACCACAAAAATTATTTTAATTCAACACACTAAAGTGTTGAATTAAAATAATTTGTTTATAGTGAAAATATAAACATGATATTTCTTCTAGCGAAAATATAATTTAGTGAAATTATATGTTACTCCAAATAGTCGATGAAACTCAATTCGAGCTACGAAATTTTCTATTCGATGTTCAAGCCCAAACCCAATCTAAATGAGTAAACCGAACCCAACTTGACCTAATGTAAGTTCTAAAACCAACTATTTTGGTTAGGTTTGGTTAAATATATTTTATTCAGTGAGTCTCTGCTCGTGTGTAAAAACGCGTACCGGATCTTCCGCTCGTGAAAAATACGGTTTTACTGATACCGAGCAGTGAAATTGTAATTTAAATTGTTTGATACATTTCACTTAGCCAGTTACTAAAATTATATTAATACCAGTGATAATATAAATTCACTGTTAACACATTCGCGTCGGGTTACTCATGGGTGCGTCTTTGAGTTCCCATCCGTGGTCGCGGGATACGCATCTGTGCGTCTTTTGCCATGTGACACTTCGGCACTAAAAAAACGGGTCAACCGCGATAAATATTTCAACTTCACCCAACAGATGTCATAACAAACCTTTAGTAGATTACTAAAATACTAAATTATATGTAAATATTTACGAACTTTTTAAAAAAAAAAGCGATTTTCATAGGATTTTTTTTCGAATTTTCTATTGAACATATAACACTAACTATTTTGTTTTTAGCCTTGCTCAGTTTTTAAACAATATATACTAACATAGAATATGAAAAGGTTTGCTTCTTAGACAAATTTCGTGGAATGTTTCTTATTGCGAACATCTGGTTGAAATTTCGAGAAATATGATACATCGTTCTTTCTTTCCGAACTTTAGTATTTCTCTGCGTTTTGCCGTGTTCGTTAGTGTTTATAGCCAACAAGTTCTTTGTGATCAGTGATAATTGTTGTTTCATAAATTGAGCGATTTTCAAACTCTTCAAAATGGAAGACGAGTCATTTTTGCCTGAAATATGTGAAGACGCTTTATCTGATATAGCAAGTGATCATGAAGAAGACAGTGAAGAAAGTTCGTCTGATATTGTAGGACAAAGAAGTCGAGTACGTGTAATGCATGTACCTACATCATCTTCATCCAGCAACACAGAACAAGAAGAAGATATAAATATTGATTGGACAGATTTTGATCCAGCGAGAAATAATGAAAATTTCGAAGGTGTTGCTGGAGTCAAAATTTTTCCGAATGATCCTGAAAGCCTTAGCGAAATAACATCGTTATTTATCGGCGATGACTTATTTGAAAAAATAGTTCGTGAAACGAATTCTTATCAACAAAGAAATAGTCATAGATACAAAACCCCAGCTCATGGTCTAAAGTGGTCGGATGTTACATTACCGGAAATAAAAAAAATGTTTGGACTAATCATAATTATGGGTTTGGTGAGGAAAAACTCGATCGATAGCTATTGGTCAACCAATCCTTTGATAGAAACGCCTATTTTTGCTAAAATGATGAGCAGAGATCGATTTAGGCAAATTATGTCTTTTCTGCATTTCTCTGACAATGCAAATATACCTCCAAATGCCAACAAACTGATAAAAGTGCAAGACATTATTGATTATTTTTTAAGTAAGTTCAAAACGGTGTATAAGCCAGAACAAAATTTATCCCTCGACGAAGGTATAATACCATTTAGAGGAAGGCTTGGCTTTCGGGTTTACAACCCAAGTAAAATAGTTAAATACGGAATTCTAAATAGAATAGTATGCGAAGCAAAAACTGGCTATATTTGCAATTTTATTATATATTCTGGAAAAGGCATGACTTTAGAAAATACCATTATGAAAATAATGGATCCATTTTTAAATAAATGGCATCACCTATACGCTGATAACTTTTACAATAGTGTAAAACTAGCGTCTACTCTACTAACGAAAAAAATTAGAGTTTGCGGTACAATTAGATCGAATCGTGGACTGCCAATTTCCCTAAAAAATGCCAGACTACGGCGTTCAGAAACCAGGTATAAGAGAAAAGGGGAAATCCTTTTACAAATATGGAAACACAAAAAAAACCGTAACATCCAAATGATTTCCACCATACATAACGCGAAAATGGTAAATACACATAAAATCGATAGAAACACACGCATTCCAATTCAAAAACCCCAATGTATAGTGGATTATAATAACTACATGAATGGTGTTGATCTTGCTGATCAATACCTAGCATATAATCCACTATTTAGAAAAACATTAAAATGGACGAAGAAAGTATTTTTCTATCTTATTCATTGTGCTTTATTCAATTCGTTTCGCGTGTTCCAAAAATTGAATACAACTTCAAAGATGAAATTTAACAACTTCATGTTGAATACGGCAAAAGCTTGGTTGGACACTCCTCCTACAACGACTGAAAGTGAAGAAATACCCACGACAAGCCAACCTTCAACTTCCGAACGAGCTCCCCGATTTGATCCACCAGGAAGGCTTTCTGGAGAATTTAAACAACACCAACCAGTAAAAATTATTCGTGACAATAAAAGTATTAGAAGAAAATGTCGAGTGTGTTCCTCACATAAAATACGCCGAGAAACATTTTTTATGTGTAAACAGTGCAACGTTCCTCTACATGTTGGCGAATGTTTCCATGCGTACCACTCAAAAAAGAAATATTGACCAATATACAATTGTTTTAGTTTTTACACAAGTTTTAATAATAATAATAGATTATGAACATTTTTAGAATGGAAAACACTATAAAGTGCCTATTTGAGAAGATGAAGAAATTTCGAATTGTAAGTGAAAAATTGACTTATTTTTGTTTTTGGATATAGTTTATTACGATTCGTTTTATTGACTTGAATTCCGCAAATTTCACCCTTCATATGGTCACATTGTGCAACTAGTCGAGTAAGTTTGGGGTTTTAGAAATGACGCGTATAAAATACAGCTAAACCATGAATTGAACATTTGCAAATAAAATCCTCGTAAAAAATGCAAACTGTGCGTAAAATTGCGTAGAAGTGAATATTCACATAAAAATGAGGACATGTTTTCAATTACGCAAAGATATTCGCTTTTTAAATGACTTCGAATTTAATAAATTAAATAAAGTTTGAGAACAGCCGATGAACTTTGTAATTTTTTTTAATAATCGTAAACATTCAATTACAATCAAATACATCTAATTAGTTTGAATAACAATATGATTCGCTTTTTAAATGACTTAAAATTTAAAAAAATGAAAAATGTTTGAGAACCACTAATGACTTTTTTTAAATTTATAGAATATATATACTTTCAAGTATATATGTACATAAACCAAATTCAAGTTGAATTATAAAATTATTTGCTATTCAAATGACTAAGTTTAAATAAAATTATATAAAATTGAGAGCCACTGGTGAATTATTTTATATTTTTTAAAAACGTATGGTTAAATATCACCGAAATTGTATAATACTATAAATTCAGCTAAAATATTTAAGTTTCATATATTTTTTGTAATTTATATTTTTAAATGTGAAAAATGTTCGGGAACCACTGATTATCGCATGTAAGAAAAGAAAATTATTGTAGAACAAAGTATTCTATTATCTTACTTAAAGTTTTTTTGAAATATAACTGTTAGTTAAAAAGTTTCAGCGTTTTTTCTGAAACATTTTTTTGCAACATAATCGAGATGAACAAAAAACAACCCGATGCGAATAAAAAAAGATTGAGAACCACCAATGAATTTTCTTTAAATTTATGGAATACATGTATACTTTCAAGTATGTATGTCTATATAAACCAAATTAAAGTTGAATTATAAAATTATTTGCTATTCAAATGACTAAGTTTAAATAAAATTATATAAAATTGAGAGCCACTGGTGAATTTTTTTATATTTTTTAAAAACGTATGGTTAAATATCACCGAAATTGTATAATACTATAAATTCAGCTAAAATATTTAAGTTTCATATATTTTTTGTAATTTATATTTTTAAATATGAAAAATGTTCGGGAACCACTGATTATCGCATGTAAGAAAAAAAAATTATTGTATAACAAAGTATTCTATTACCTTACTTAAAGTTTTTTTGAAATATAACTGTTAGTTAAAAAGTTTCAGCGTTTTTTCTGAAACATTTTTTTGCAACACAATCGAGATGAACAAAAAACAACCCGATGCGAATAAAAAAAGATTGAGAACCACCAATGAATTTTCTTTGAATTTATGGAATACATGTATACTTTCAAGTATGTATGTCTATATAAACCAAATTAAAGTTGAATTATAAAATTATTTGCTATTCAAATTACTTAATTTAAATAAAATTATATAAAATTGAGAACCACTGGTAAATGTTTTCATATTTTTCAAAAAAGTATGGTTAATATATCACAAAAATTCGATAATGCTATAAATTATTAAAATACTAAAGGTATAATATATATTTATGAATTTAAATTTTTAAATACAAAAATGTTTAAGAACCACTGATTCTCGCACGTAAAAAATAAATTATTGTAGAGCAAAATATTCTATCGCCTAACTTAATTTTTATTATAAAATATAACTCTTAGTTGAAAAGTTTCAGCGTTTTTTCTGAAACATATTTTTTTGCAACACAATAGAGATGGACATAAAAACGACCCGATACGAATATAAAAGGATTGAGAACCACTTATGAATTTTCTTTAATTTTTTGGAATATATGTATACTTTCAAATATATACTATGTCCATATATAAACCAAATTAAAGTTTAATTATAAAATTATTTGCTATGCAAATGACTTAGTTTAAGTAAAAATATATAAAATTGAGAACCACTGGTATTTTTTTTTCATATATTTCAAAAAAGTATGGTTAAATATCAATAAAATTGGATAATGCTATAAATATAGTTAAAATACTAAAGGTTCATATATTTTTTTGAATTTATATTTTTAAATATAAAAAATATATGAGAACCACTGATTATCACATGGAAATTTTTTTTTTTTATTGTAGAGCAAAGTATTCTATCACCTTACTTTAAGTTATTTTGAAATATAACTATTAGTTAAAAAGTTTCAGCGTTTTTTCTGAAATATATTTTTTTTGCAATATTCTAAGAATTCGACCCCGCTACACAATAGAGATCGACAAAAAAACGACCCGACGCGAATGTGTTAATAAACACTCACATATTATATTTATACTGGTAAAAATACATATATATTATACATACATAATTTAGTGTTTTGCACAAAATTTTCTGCTTACTTATTGAATCATCTTCTCTTATATGATTATAATAAAATAACACGCAATAGTATTCACATAAACAAACAAAAGGTCATCCGTTATAATAATCCGGTTATAACGTCTATCGGCAATAGTATCCAGATTTTTATTTTTTAATTAATTAAAAAAATAAAAACGGCGTCACATAAAAATATTCACAATAGACTTGATTCACTCGAGGGTTATCATCATGCGGGTCGTCAAAAGGTTAACAATTGATAAATTGTGGTTTACATTTATTAATTTGACGTCATCATACCATAATATAGTACATTTTTTCATCCTCTTATCACATTTAGCGGTTCACATACTTCAAACGAGCATGTGATATGTGATGTACAATACAATAAAGCAACTATAAATAAACACAGAATAATTCTTGATTTGGATTCTTCACGACGAATTCGGTATACCCAAGAGCACGGTATGAAGTTCCTACAAATGTAAAAATCACGTAGGAACTCTATACCTCGCTACTGGCTATTACCAATAAATAATGCAGATAGATCTTCGGCGATTTTTGATTGATCTTGAAAAACTGAAAGATAAATAATTATTAAGCAAAATATAACATAATCATATATCAAAGGAATCATATTTTTTTATTACAGACATCAAAGGATTTTCTCTCATATCGTAAGGATAAAATCCTCGCACATTTGCACGCAATAACAGGAGAAATTTTAATATTTTTCTGTGAACAAAAAAGAGGGTACTTTTTATGTGTGTGTTCTTCCGTTTTGCTATAGTTGTCTATTATTTGCTGGCGAGAGGGTAGGATAAACGAGAAGAGCCTTCATATTACGCATTTTCTAAAAGGGTGACTTTTATGCATATTACATGCATAAAGTATTTCTGATTTGAGTAAGTTTATATCTTGGGTTATAATAAAATAACTTAAGTATTTATATACGTATATACAGATCCGTTCGTAGTTTTATATAATATATATTATCATATATGTATATATATATGTTACAGTGAATGTGTATTATCAGTGAAGTTATACAATATTTTCACTAGCATTTGTACAATTTCACTGCTCAGTTACAGTTAAACTGAATTTGATATGTTTCTATATAATCGGACTCACAAAAATATGATGTTACATCGTTTAAAGAAATACTGAAATATTTAAAATAAATTAAAGCAAACCCAAACCTAACCTAATTAAAGTGAAAACTATCAATTTGAGAACTTTTATTGAGTCAATGGTTTGGATAGTTAGTTTAGGTTGGGTAGGTTTGGATTTTAACAGCAATTAAGTTTCAACGGAAATTTAAAACGCCAATAAGTCGAATTATATTTTCGCTATTATACATATTAAAATTTATTCGGATATTATTTTACTGAAACTCTGGTGAAAATATAACATCACTGGTAAGAAACATCTTCTTGATTTACTTGCTTTCTATTTAATAAATTTATATGTTTCATAAAATTAGTCATTCTGATTAGGAATAGTGATTTTCAATACTTATGTTGAAGAGGCGCGTACGGTGTGATACATTCCCTTTCGCTCGCTCGCGTGTTGAGTGACGAGAGTGAGTGAGAAGAAGTAAGCGTGCGAACGCATGTAACGCACGCCCTTATCTCCCACTCTTAATGCGTAAGTGAGCGAAAAAAAATCTCACCGTACGCGCATGATTTTTAATTACATTTTTAACATGTATACATAGAGAGCAAGTAAAACTGATGTTACAAACGTCTGTTTACGCATTGTGCGAGCTTTAAAAGTATCTCTATTTCAATATTGAAAAACATATACTTTTAATACAATAAAGGGGCGAATTGCCGATATCAATATATAAATAATAACAAGTTAATTTTATATTAGAGCGCTGCAAACCTTCCAATATGTTTGGAAATTGTTCATATATACAGAGCCAATGCCCGAGAGCAAATATATCGTTTTTAAAAAACAGTTTTCTAATAGTTATAAAACATTATACATATTTAAATTATATTTATTAAAACACAAAAATGTATATTATTCTAGTATACAAATAGTGACAATAAAAATATAAAAAAAGCAATGGAAATGTTTTTAATCGAACTGGTAATACATTTATATGGCTACTAGAAACAAGCAAAACATTTTAAACATTTTAAAACATTTAACAATGTTTAGTTGCATTATTTTAATTTAAATGAAACTGCGATTAAAAAAATGTAAGAAATACTAGTTTAATAATTAAATAACTTATCCTTATTGATGTAGAGCAAATATTATATAATTATTAACCACAATCATATATCAAAAACATTTTTCTCTTAAAAATATACATATGTACATATTAAAATAAATTGTAAATAATAAACAAAAACAGAGCATGTCTTTCCATGTTCTTAATTTGAAAGAATTTGGAAGGCTTGGAAGATATTGAGCTTTTAAAATTATATTAAGAATAATGTTTTTTATTTTATAAATGTAATTTTTAATCGAATACGTAAAAAAATACAATATATGTTACTTTGTATGCTTGCTTACGATTATCTTCAGATTTTTATAAGATTTTTTCTGTGTTTAAAGCAATTCTTGGAAAATATTTTCAAGTATAAACTGGTACGATACAACAATGAGTGATTAAAAAAAAACATTACGATATCAATTCGTATCTATGTCAGTCGGGAGGCAACGCTGGGTTTTTGTTTCTGTATATATATATATATTTATATATGTACAAAATGTATGCATATGCGGTTTTTAGGCATAGACCAACCCTCAAAACGATACACGGCGCATTCTGCATAAATTCAATCCCCCATGTGGATATTCCAATAATGACAGTGGCATCCCTTAAACCCGTTTTCGCCCCCACCGCCCAATTTATCCAAGCCCCAACTCCTGCGCCACTCGAAAACTCGCAAATAACGCCAAGTTTTATCTGCCAATTTGAGTACGCGGGTACAAATTACACGCGAAAGTTTTGATTGACGTCTCCTTCTTGTGTTGTGCGATCAAAAAGCACTGCGAGAGTCGCGTATCTTTATGATTTAACCATTTTTTACGTCAACGTGTAAGTGGGTCCTCGGTACGGTCGTTTTTCATTAACACATTCGTTGTAGTAATATTTTTAGTCGAATCGAAAGCATCCATAAGAATTTACACAGGTGAGTCAGTGGTACTTGACTCAGGTGATTTTATTAGCCAAGCGAGTAATTACTGTTGGTTTAAAAAAAATTAGAAAAAACAACCGTTAAATGACTAAACGATTTATCGAGATGTTTGATGTTATATTATGGAATGCAAAAATGCATCATTATATAAATGTCAGATAATAAATTGCTTTTTCGTATTTTGCAAAGCAGCAAAAAAACGTATTGCTAAATCTTATTATAATGTACCGGGAAGCACATTTTCATGGCTAGTAATCCGATCGATAGATCAGCTTAGAATTTATATTGAGATATGTCGACTCATCTCTATCTAAAGATATTACATATGAATAAAAAATAAAATGCATCTTATATTACTTTGTAAAGAAGTTCATTAGATATGATGAATATAAGTTTGTATACACGAGTGAGTTAAATTTTGATAAGCATAACCGAACCATTAGGTTATATAGATATTAAATTGGAAAATTGCGCTTTAAATGATGAGTCATAAAGTAAATTAATTAATGATACATACATGTATTGTTATGACTGGATAGTACTTTAGTACTAACATGAGCTCATTGTTATAGCACTTGATATCATTCTAAATGCGAAATTTTAATCAGTTAATCCACTTTCTATTTTGAATAGTCTAAAACAATTTTGCAGAGTTACATTCAGAGACAATGGATATTGTTTTAATTTTAACACTTTCTGCTGATATAAATTTAATCGTACTTCGCTAAAATATGTATTATGTCTTCAATATTTTATTTTGATTTACAATTTACTGTAGAATATGCAGATTGAATGATCTGCTCTGAAAATCACAATTTAGTAAAACCATTTTTTTTTTGTTTTGCGAGGAAATAAATATGTTTTTTAATTAATGGTATTTCTTAAAACAGATACATCTGTGGGGTGAAACGACACAGGCTACATTTATATCTGGTTTAAATGTTATAAACTATAAAATAATTTACAGCGAATTAAATTAGTCATGATAATTATATTAAATTAAGATTTAAATAAAATTATTTTCATGTGTGTTAGGACTTGAATTTAAACAAAATATAATATAAAATCATAGGTCATCTAACCCTCACGAGAGCGTCGACTCTCAATCCTAAAGTACATCCACAAAAAATGCCGCTGAGCGATAAATTTCGTTCAATTGGTCGGCGGATTTAGTGCAATTTAAAAACTACATCCATCCTCTTCTCACACATTGGAATATTCACGCGTCGAAAAGGGATAGAAGATGGCTCGCCGCGCATAATTTGTTTTGACATTTATAAACGCGCACCACTTTTCCCGCCCCTTCCTTTCATCGCATTTTTTTCGGTCCAAATCCGGACGGGGGAATCCCCTCACCCCAACGATTTTGGCCGAAACACGCGCGAATACGAGCATACGAACATATTTATCTCGTTAGCGATGATTCACGAGGCCTTTGCAAACTTTGATGCTCCCTATATGTATGTGTAGATAGGGACAGATATATTTAAAACCAAAAATTAAATTCGTGTTTATATATTTATTTAGGATTTAGTGGCCTTTATGCATGACATCATCTATGTGGGATCATGCGGCTTTATCTGCGCCGTTTATCTTGCGGCTTGGGTATGAACGAGGAAATAAGCAAATGGTACATCAAGCGTTAGCTTGAGCACTCATAAACATACAGATGATTTTTAGACAAATAATTTCAGATTGACAGATATGAAAAGACCCCAAGGCAAGAATATATTAACCGACTTTTTGGCTAAAATCCACTCGTGTTCCATTTATTAGCCAAATATATAATTTACAGCATGCTTAAGATGTTCTTGCCTTAAATGTGTTTTGACATTTAACTCTTGAGGTTCGCATGCATATTTTTATTATATGAATAATACATAAAAATCAATAACCGATCTAATATTTTAAATCGTTTATATATTTACAACATAATAACAACAAAATATAATATGATAGTTTATAAGAACGGATAATGAATAAAACACGTGTCGGTCCTTTATGAGAACACACAGGATAAATACCCTTCCCTTCCTTTCGAAAGTTCTTATTCAAACATCCATCAACCCTTTCTGGAACAGCGTCTGTCGCTGTGTAATAAAACATAGATATAATATAAGCCGGTTGTAAGGCGATTTTTTACGATAGCTTTAACCGAAACAACATGCTGCAAGTGTACCCAACGTAAACGGATGAGCTTTTTATATCCAAATTGTGGAGTGTACAAGCTCTCCCAACGATATCTTCGTGTGAGACTTGCCCGAAGCAGATGTTACCCAAATATACGTGGAAAAAATAGCCGATATGTATGTATATACAATATATGTATTATCTACTTAGAACGAAATTATTTTTAAATGTATTATGTATAAATTTAAAAGCAATTTGAGTCTGATGCTAAAATACATCATCAATTGATTATGTATAGTTCAAAGCTATCCATTGTCACTGATTAACGTATTGAAAAAAAAATGTTTAAAATAATTGTTCCCCGGCTCAGATGCATTGATATATTTTATAAAAAACAAGATACATAAAGAAGCAAATTAATAGCACTACTCGTACATACAACGAAGAATAATCTAATTAACTAATCGTTTATTTTTAATAGAACACATTAAATTTTAGGTTGTTGCTGTTGTATTATTTTTATTCAACTATCACAGTGTGTACATTGTAGCATGTAATACACGCACCAATTTTCAGTAGACAATAATAATTCTACTATTAGTACGGCCGTTAGGCGTGTACAAGAAGGCGGGCGTGTTCGTTATACTGAATCACCCATAAAGGCAATACGTGTTTTAATTTAGTAAATTACTGGTAACGATTCGGTTAATTTAAGTAAATTATATTTACCGGCCGCCGAGACGAAAAGAACCGGCTTCGTTTTCAGTAAACGAGACCGATTTTTGTAGCTAGCTCCCATCTGTAACAACGAAAAAATAATAATTAAATATTGGAGTAGAAATGAAGATGGTAAAATAATAATAATAATAATACTAGTACGGCATATGTCGAATAAAATAATTTGAATTGAAGTCGACGGCGAATTAAATAATAATAATAATAATGAGACGCATATGTTATACAAATAATGACATTTATGAAGATGGCAAATAATGATAGGACGGGTGTGTATAATTTCAAATGGCACATTTTTTTTTTGAAGCCCGAAAAGAAGACGTCTTTTGTGTCTTGCATCTCGCATGCCAATAATGACGATGCACGTCATTTTTCATCCGTCGATGCTTCAACAACGTGTGTTTAAATAATGCGTTTTCGTTGAAGAAGATTGCACGTTTTGATTTAAACAAGTGTGTTCGGCGAAGGCACGCAGCAGAATTTGCGGTTACGGCCAAGGTTATTTTGTGTCATTATTATAGCAATGGGTCTGATTTTTGCTCATTGTCGGATCGACTATTTCACCATGTTTGTTAATAAATTACCATTATTCATATACTTAATCCTGAAGTCAAACTGTCACATCGATTGACCACCCACAGAATGATCCTTTTTCAGATCCTCCAACTCCGGACGTTTACTAATCGCCCCGTGCAGCATCGTTGACCGTGATGAATGATACACCTGCACGAATGCAGTTTTGCAGATTCCCAACAACCCGAAATAGATATGCGAGAGATGATGGAGCACGTCCAGGACCCAGACAGAGAGGATCATATGCACGTTCATATATTAATAAGGGGATTAATTATATACACATTAATAACACGCGTACAAAATCATATTCTGCAGCACACACAGAGATGAATAATCTGGCATAATACAACTCCAAGATTCATGTGTTCATGACTTCAAAAAAACATGCACCCTTTTAGTATTCTATTCTACTATTTAATAGAAACGAATAAATGCATATACATTTTTGAAAGGGTCAAACTTTCTTTGTTATTCAAATGCGATATGCGTGCTTTTCCGCTTCCGTGATAAATTACCGGTGGTGCTTTTGTGCTTTGAAGAATATATTTATTTATATGTATAAAAAATGGTTAACTATCGCTGCTTATTGTAAGAGAAAAGATGAAATGCAGCGATACGGTCGTGTTTTAACGGCGTTAAAACGTCGTTGTCGTTAAATTCGTTTAATTATTTCATGCGTGAAACACGATATTATATAAACGCAATATAAATTAGCCTGAAAAGCGTTTCAATCGCATAAAGTGGTTGTATGCTTATTTTTGTATAAATATACATACAAACTTATAAATTATACTGAGGCGCAGCAGTTAAAATTATTGAAACAGTATAAAATATATTGTAGAATTTTATCATTATCTTTCAATATATATTTATTATACCCACTGCTTGCGAGCCATAAAACCGTAATAAAAATTTTGTTTTATTTGTTAACCCTTTCGCGCTACTGTTTTTTACGCTCTTGCATTGTTTGCTCGAAGCAGCGAAACTGCGGTACCCGAATCGAATTCCAAAGTTGCAACAGTGTGCAAAAGTAGCGCTTTTATCAGTTTAATTGTTTATACCATTTTTAATTAAAAAATACGGTATCGCAGATCTATGTTTTTATAGGAACATATTTAAAATAATATTTTTTCTGTTTGCATCGGTATTCTAAAGAGTAAAAGATGGTGTATTTTACATAATCAATGCCCATTATTTTTGCGAGACATTGACGGCCTGAAACTTTGACGTCGCATGCTCATTGGTGAAGCATCCAAACTGCAAATATTTATGTTTTGTATAATAAAAATAATATTTTTTGTGTTGGCATCGGTATTCTGAGAAGTAAAAGATGGTGCCTTTTACATAAACAATGTTTTTTGGGGAAGTGGTTGTATTTTTTAATTAGCCCCGACGGGTTGAGACTGTCGCATATGAGCAAGGAATCCATAACAGCATTATAAATGTTCTATTGCCAATTTCTGTAATATAATATATTACTGGGAACAAAGCTGAGTATAAATTATGAAATTATGAAGGAGCACGCTGCCTTGAATATTATTTAAATATGTTTTTTCCACATTTTTTCATGCGTAAGTCCACCTCGCGAGTTGTGCGAAGAAACCAGACGTAATTAAGGGGCGGCTACACCTTCATAAATAGCAAGATAAATGGAGCAATCGCTCGACGGAGGGGAAAAAAGGCAGCAGCATTAGATAATAAATTATCACATTCAATTTACATTCAAATCGGTCGATGAGGAAGAATACTAATAATAATAATAATAATAATAACGAAAGATAGAGAGTGGCAGCAGATGGAGAAGAGAAGAGAAGAGAAGCGAAGGCCGGCCGGATAAAATGGGAAACGAAGGTTTTTATGGGCGATAAATAACGGGTACGGGTTTTTGGTCATCTTTCGAGGTGGGTCGGTCTCTGAGGCCAGGTCGCCGACCCCAGGGTCTGGTCGATGTACCCGCTTCGGCCGAAGGTCCCCTTGGAATGGACGAACGACCACACGATGATGACACGACCGGCCCGTTTTCTACTATCAGAATGTAAACAAAGTCGTCGCGCTCACGTTTCGACGTAATTACAAACATTCTCCGTCTCGCTCTATCGCCGTTCAAAAAGTTCTCGTTTTTCTCTTTGCTATGTTATGTACACAACGCCCGTTTCAATATTCAAAACGAGCCGAAAAATCAAATACCATTGTTGTATGTATGTGTCCCAGCAAATAATCTGCATCTTAATGCAAGTTTAATGATTAGTGAGCGTTCTAGAAATGGTTCATTTTTATAAACAATGACCATGCTAATCTTTGGTATAATTTGTGACAATTCAAATTCTCGAGAATTTAATCAAAGTTAATAATTGTATCTAGAAAAAGAAATTTAATAACGCATAAAATATAGCATAATTAAGTCATCCACATTGTATTAATTCTTAGTTTCAGAAAATTATTTATGTATTGTAACATGAGTTTCAGCTAAATTCGTGACAACGAAGTAAACAACGCTAGACTGAAATCAGTGACATCAATAAGCTAAAAATTAATATGTGATTATGCACGACCTAGTTCTATTTTATTTTAATTATTCGTCCGTAAGATTGGGAAAATCTATGAATCGGAATTACACGATAAAATTTTAAAATACTCAATGTCGATATGTAAATTATTAAATTTGTCAAAAAAGACTAATCGTATATGAATAGCTATTCTTAGTTGCATATATATAATTCTTTTTTTTTAATATAAGAACGGCGAGGACATGGAGAGGCTATCAAATTGATTCGGGTATAATATTTATAATAAGAAACGTCTCATTACGCACACATAAATCAATTATGCATACGCACATAACGACATAATTCATAAGCAATCATCTGCATCCCCGACTATATGATATAATCAAGTTTATAGTGCATAATTATTAACTTCTCAGAAATATTTATGCATACATTATTGCAATGGCCTCATCTTAAGTATACGGCAAAAATATATTATATGTCACACGATATCATCATAGTGATATCTGTAAGTTTTTTTTTCATAACTTTTATCGATTTACGGCAATTATCTAATGACGAAACGGCGTATGAGTATTGCATCATGCGGCGCTTACGACCTTTCGCTTATTAATACATAAATACATTATTTTATTATTAAATTGGTTTATGTTCCGAGTGAAATACGTTATCGTTCACGTATGAATAGTTTCTCATATAATTTTATTTTACTTTCATGAGAGAAGGAACGCGCGCATATTTTCACGAATACCTCAACCGCAATTATCGCAAAGGCACATACGCACACGATAAGGCCGAATACCTTATATAAATCACACAGAACCGAAAAAATGTTAATTTTTATACATATGTGTGTAGGTTAAAAAATAAACGTTGACTGTGTGTGCGTAGTGGTCTGGACTAACCGGTGAAACTCGTTTTGTAATAACCAGAAAATATGAGGTCCCCTTGGACACGAATTCCCGTTTTGGGAAGAAATTCCAGTTGACTTAAACCCATTACCGGTCTCTTATCAATTCATGGTTATAGAAAGAAGCAGACCAGCATTTCAAAGAACTAAACATTATTGAGATTGTACCTTTTGTAATCTAGAATTGAACCTGAGACATTTAAGATGTAGGTTTTGATTTTAAAATATTAAAATAAGCTACAGTATCATTCAAAATATGACATAGAAATATATTTAAAGGTTATATGAATATATTTTATCGAAATTAAAAAATATCAATTACAATACAATTATTAAACTTGCAGTGATTTCTTCATAAAATAAACTTTGGTGCTAACTCAAAAAATAGCACAAGAAACTTCTGCAATATGTAGTTAAGGCAGTTTTGGACATTGCTTCATATGCGTCACTCAACAGGAATGCGCACTAATTGCAAACTGAAACTGTCGCAGTATTTATGTGTATACATATATATGTATACACACTTGTGCATACTGAGCGGCGAAAACACGTAAACGCGGTTGATTATTGAATGAATGTAAACGACCTGTTGAAGACTGTGACACAAGCATATATATACATATATACGTACATGACAACAGTAGGCGCAGCACGAGCGTTATTATCCGCATGAATCAGCCGTAATGTACACAATGGGGCGTGGGACGAGCCCACAATTGGTATTACCGAAATGGATTATGAACGAAACGACGCCATCTTCCAACAATTGCAATTGCGCGACGTGTGCGGAATTTCGGGAGGCGCGGAACGCGATTCCCGCGCATGTGGTACGTCGCTGCTGCTTCCCCCGCCGGTGCACCGCTCTTAGATAAGCACCCACGTGCTTTCGGCTTGATATAACCTAACAATTTTCATTGAATTGTTATATCACGCCTATCTTACAACAGCAAACACTGAATAATTCATGAAATCGCTCAATTATTAAAAACCACATGGCAGTTGGAGTTTGGTTTATAACAAAAAAAAATATGTTTATTTAAACATATACAAAGTAGCGATACATTATAACGATACACACACACGCGTATCTAATCTAATCGCAATTTTAAACACACATTCATACAATCGCGCTTCGAATGTGTCAACTAAACTCATTTCGGCGCATACGTTGAATTTGAATAAGAGCTGACATTTGAAAGTATAATCAACTTTAAAAATAGTCACATTTGAAGGACGTGCGTGTGAATGGCGCGCGGTGGGCATGTGATGCTGCTGCCAGTGATGCCACACGTGCGTTTTCACCTCTGAAATTCAATGTGAATAAGTATTTTTTGAATGATCTGAAACGATTCGTCGGAGAAAAACCGCAAAAATCTAGTTCACGCGTAACTCGTTCTTAAAACACGTGGTGTGCTGTGCGCACAGCGCCACATGTGGATTAATGAAGTGGAAAAAATGGTGAAAAAAACATGACCATGGCCTTTTCGGGCGTTGACATTTGGAGCCGGCTTTGAAGCAGCATCTCTTCGAGCTCTCGAAAATATATCCATCACACCATCGTATCGAGTGAATTAATTAATGCGACAATTACCGAAATTGAAGTGTGTCGTTTCGTGTGCAAAGCCATTATCACCTGTGTGGGGTATCCGTCACAAAATTACTCCGGAACACGTACGTACACGTCCGTCAGACTGTTGTCCGTGACTTGTCCAATTACGCAACCATCCAATAATTTAATTTGACTGTGAACACTTATAGCGCTGCGTTCGGAATGGAAAGACTGCTCCCTTTGTTGGAAAAAATTGAGTACATTGTTTCTGGCGGAGCGGTCGGTAAACTTTGGAGCGCGTGCCGACGAATCAGATCAGAAGGAGATAAGCGACATGTTGGTTCTATATAGACTTTATAAATTAATGTCGGTAATTGTTTGACGAGTTAGAAACGATAATATGATCGTGTCTTTTTAATTCAACATGAGACAAGCAAAAGAAGTATATAAAAACAAATCCGGATAATCAAAATTGGTCTAAATTATTAATATAAATCTTTCGTTGCAACAACGAAGTCAACACAATCAACAACCACTAAATAAATAGTGGTAAATCAGACTGAAATCAAATTTTGTAACTGAGTGAATTATTTAAATAATTCATACGTGAGACTATTATTTAATATTAATCTCACAGACACGATAGAAATTGAAAAATAATAGAACCCAGAACTTTCAGTTTATTGTGTTGGTGCAAAATTTGAATTTATATGTAGTATATGTATGTGAAATGCTTAAATAAAACTTTTTTACATATTTGACAATTATGACGCATTGTCAGATTTGTAATAATACATATAATTCAACAAAAATAAATGCTATAATACGTGATAAAACTGTCTTATTTTTGGATGAACTTATCCTAATATTCCCACCATTCTCATTATAAAAATATAAACTAATTCTAAAAAAACCATGACAACAAAATAAGCAAATCAACCCATTTTTAACACACCTATTAGAAAATATAGCAAAAAATTATCGAATTAGTGAAATGAGCAGAACTGATCCAAATAATGACAGATCAGAACCTAGAGTTTTTCAATTTCTATCGAACTACATTTCCGGTCGAACATCACAGATTCGATTTTGATAATCTTATAGATTGATATTGTTATATATATATATGTATATGTGTACATATATGTGAATTCCTGCATGTATATATGGTATACAAATTCTCTAATACTTTACTAATTCAGCTCAAAAGGAATATCTTATATGCAATACATAAACAAAAATAGACTATTATATTTCGAGCAATATTTATGTTCGATTTAGTGTAAATGCAATTTTTATACTAAGCAAAAAAATCTGCGCGCTCCGGATGTACACTTAGTGTACATGTCAAGTTGTGTAAAAAAAATAATGATTTAAAGTAAAAAAAAAACGATTATTTAACCCTTTCACCGCGGCTGATATTTTTGCGCGCCATTTTGAAATTTGTTAATATGTGGGGGAGTATCTTTTTATGCCATAAATTATTTCAATAAATGTGTTTTATACAAAAACATTACATATTACAAGGCTCAAATGTTCATGACACATTTAGGTGTCCAGTGTATACTGGCGATTTTCTTCATGACTTCTATAGGTGTCATCCGCGGTCAAAGGGTTAACGTACTAAATATTTATTGTCAAAAATTCGAACCTCACTGCCATGTGAAACAAAAATCTAGCTGGGAATACATTTGAATGTATTTGTGAATTGATACCCGATTTTCTTGACAGAATATTTATTTTTTATCATTTTTTTAATACAAATCTGAGCATTGTGACTTTTTGCAATGCAGCATTATACAAATAATAATTATATCGTAAAGTAGTTAAAAAAAAAGATGCTGCACATCTAAAATATATGAGCGCTATTTCATATAAATAAGCGTTTCGGCCGCAACGGGTAAGAATAATGGATGCGATCGCGACCCTTTAGGGCTAAAATCTATCGAGCATCGACGGATTATCATCATCATAACTTAGACGCTAACAAAAAATAATGCTCACGTATTATTTTATTCTGAATTAATTCACGGTTTTTTTTCAGAGACAAGCAAATGAAAAGTAGCAAAAGCAATTTGTTATATCTATTTCAAAACGAATCCATAAATCATTTAAAAAATCTTACACGAAAGAAAAAAACATGTTGAATTGCATGCATTTTCTACAACAACAAAAAATGCTGTACATCTTCGATTTAAAAAATACATGGACGTAAGCCAATTATTTTAGTGAATCTATATTAATCATCAACTCGATTCTAATTCGTAATTTATGACTTTTGACAGTATATAATTATTATTCTTTGCCAGCTCGGACGGCGCTCGGTTTACGATCAAAGTGCGACTTCATAATGATGTCATCTACAAATTGTTCATTTTTATTACCTTTCAAAAAAAAAAAAGTTGGCGACTGCTTCTTCGAATGTTTGCCGAGTGTCTTTCACGCCATCAAAACGCACTTTAATATTTCACACAGCTAGAAACAATATTACAATTTAGTGTGAATATTTAAAGCCCCATTCGTGCATACACGAAACATTGAGATATCATAATATCTAATCGACGAAATTACAACATTACTATATTTACGATCAACGCACACATTCTTGGTGCATATATACATATACTATATAAGCATACGCAACATAAATTATTGCTAACACAAGAAAAAACACAAGAGCCATAAATAAAACTGTTTGGAATTGAGACTTAATTACCGTCCCAGAACAAAACGCTAGATTTCCAAATTTCGGGGGAGAAAATGATTAATGTTCTTACATGCATAGTTTTACGCCTAAGTTCTGGCGCGTTATAATTAATGTCCATGTATGTAACAGTCGGATCGATTTAACAAAACGAGAGGTAGAAAAAAAGCGAGATTCAAATTCGGCACAGAAGGCAGTAGTGAGAGATGATTTATGTGTGAGACTATCCAGGTGAGAGATAAATGCGCAATCTTCAAAAACTCCCATGATCAGATATGCCATTTATCTAATGCAAATATTTCATCCGTAAAGTTATAAAATGCAAAACGGTAGTGCAGAACCCTATTTTTTTGTTGTCGCTGCTGCAGTAGCAGTAACTTATCTCGCATTATTATGATTAAATATCGTCTGTGAAAATATATACAAATATATTCATCCCATTGTTGCACGTGAGAAGTAACAAAACACAAAATACCATAGGCACAATGGGCGATAACCCTTTCACTTCGGCGGGACAAAGGGTTGCGTGTCTCCCCCTTGCGATGTCTTTCTAGCCACAAAACACCGGTGCGTTTGAGCGCTTCTCAAGGGTTACCCTTAGCTTGAAAGGGTCTTGGGGTACAAGGTCAAGGTTTAAGCTCGAAGCTTATATCATTTTGAAATCATAAGCATATCATCGACCCTCGTAGAATTTTATTTAAATTTTTGGTAGTTACATTATGCAGTTAACTTTAAAGAAAGAGATCTACGATATATAAAAACATTTCAACAGCTTGATATCAATAAGTCTATAACATTCCTAAAAGATTTTTTTCCTATATATTGTTGAACTTGTTTAGTTCGATAATAATCCATATTAATTAGCTAATTCAAGGACTTTTTCTCACAGACAAAATTCATCCATTCTGAATGTTTGTTGCATCAGCGCTTTCAGATGCTATTAGAAGTAAATAAATCATCAATTTCTAAGTAAATCCGATCTCTCACAACAAGGAGCATTAAATATTTAAATACGATTTTTTATAAATAAATACCAAAGACCCGCGAAAAGGAACGAGAGGCCCTTTTTTTACCTGCGAGCTACCTGTCCCATGCCCCAGATAAAACGTGAAACTCGGTCGACTTTCTATCCACACACGCATTTTTTACTTCATTAAAAAAATCGAAAGACGCGCACATGTCTTCCTCTTTTCACATCGCACACAACGATGACATAAAAAAGGTCCTCTCGCTCACAACATCCGATCCTTTCCATTGTGTCGACGATGATTTGCAATGTAAGCCAATAAAATTATGTACAGGATGTGCAGTTAAAAGGACGCGATTAAATCTGAATGTAGTATTATAGTTACCAAAGGCAATAATGTGAAAAGGGATAAGCGACATAAATATATTCAAGATCTATTAAGAAATTCGTAATTTAAAAATATTTATTTTAAATGGATACATATCTCATTCAGGTGTTGTATTATTAATATTATTTAATAATGCACATTTTCTACATTAGTTAATGCTCAATAAACTTAATGTGAAATAGCATACAATATGTAAAAAAATTATGGTGTATTAATTCCAAATAACATATTTAAAAAATATTATTATTTTCATTAGCTCCATATTGGACGAAAAATATTATTATTTAATAATAAATGCTGTAGAAAAATGATGATTTAAAATAAAAGAGAATGTCTTCCTCCTGTCATGCGAACTAAAGCAGTAGGCCAAAGATCATGTCACTGAAAGAAGTTACGATATTGGCCATGTTTTGAATGCGAAAGAACACTTTATTCAGACACACCTTCGACACGGCCACATATAAATAACAGAAGCAACCGATGAAATAACTGTTGGGATAGTTCAACGGGATTCGAACTCCCATTTTTCGGACATGACGCGCGAACGCTACCCAATGCGCCACGGACTATCCAACCTCACGGTGCAAATGTATGGCATTTGTATAGACTTAGCCAAGTTCTGAACCATTATATTATTTTATTAAATAAATTTAAAATAAATTCTCACCTTCAATTCGGTTTGTATGACGTCAAATTATTATGGTTCAATTCTGCAACAAAATAAAAATAAAAATTAGTTTATTTGCATTGTGTTAATAAAATGCATTATTTTGCATTGTATTAATAATACTTTAATAATAGCATCAGATTTCGGTGTATATGTAACAAGTATATAGTATGTAAAAGTGTATCGCAATATTAATATTTAAATAAAATTTAAATAAAAATTAAATAATTTTTTTAATATTTATAATTAAATTCTCACTCCATAATTATACATTTTAAAGGGTTGAAAAAGTGTAGACGAAGTCCATAGTTAGAACCAGAAATGAATTGTAGTATATCTAATTTTTCATCTTAATACTGAAATATTTATCAGATTGAGGATCTCAAACTTTTATTATAAAAAAATATTGTTATGTGCGTTTAAATATATTGCGAATTTTCTGTGTTTAAAAGTAATCAGATTTATTTATACTTTTTTTAAAAAATATATTTAAAAAAAATGATCTTATAGACGTTCACTAAAATTTTTGTCAGAACTGAACGAGTGTTTCTCGGCCTATTTTTTTTTTTTTTTATAATAAATTAATTTAAGAATCTGTTATATGTGCGTATAATTATGTACCCAAATAACGTAAATTTTCAACTCACGTCGCGGCGCCTTGGAATTATACGCAAATGTGTCGGTATGTCGATTTTTCAACACGAAAGGCCAAAATTTGCATTGGGTGATAATAAAAATGCACTTTCCTACACACAGCGGTAGTTGCGCATTAAAAATGCATCAGAGCATTTTCCCACTTTGTACGTGCAATGAAAAAAAAATTGCAAAAACTGCATAATTTAATTCTATGTGCCGCCAAGCCAAGCGATTTCTCAACGACCCCCCATTAATGGATTAAGCGTGATTTAATAGCGGGCCGCAGTTAAAGCGCATGCGAAAAGTGCATCAGCGGACGAGTTTTCAATTGAAAGAAAAAAATACATCCGATAACGTTAGCGACGTGCAAATTGCGATTTTTGATGTTGAAAAAGCATTGCAAAAGAATGGCGTGCTTAGAAAATGAATTTCCTCATACTATTATACATACATTTAGATTTTGAATCAGTCAAGATTCATATTTTTTTTATGAACTTTTGAAGTAAACGTCGCTTTCTTCATATGCACGTCGCAAATTTTCGGCGAAAGAATTCGTGCACTTCGTGATATTGCAATTCGTGAATCATTAGCGACCGTTGCGTGTCCCAATCATAATAAAAAAATATGTATTTTAACTGAGAATTTCGAAAAGTCTCATTAGCCGAGAAGAATGTCGATGCGTTTCGTTCATAGCGTATAATTTTCGATCCCGTTCGCACGTGAAAATGCAACAAGACAATTATAATCGCGTTTCGTCAGTTGCTAATAATTATTAGCAACTGATTTCATTGAACGGAACGTGTGGTGTATGATGGTTACATGTCGTGTGGCGTTGCGTGTCGATGGGCCCGAAACTCGGAAATTAACTCGGCCAACCCTCTGCTTCCTGCGCGGGGTTAAAAACACACATTACCGTTGATTATGCAACGGAATGAATAACATGTAATAAAGGAAGCACTCGATTGTATTTTGCATTCGATGCGCTAATTAACTATTTTTTTATTTTATAAAGACAAAAAAATAATCATGCGTCTTATGATTTTTATGCATAATAAAAAATAAATGCATATCTAAAATATGTGTTTTATTATTGCAGTCATTTGAGATGAATAAGCAAAAGCAGCGTTCATTGAATACTAAAATCAGAAGTGAGATATAAATCATTAAACTCGTTGTCATTCTATCTAAAAAATGCAAAATTATAGCTTTTTTTAACTATACGCGTAAGGATTGATACTTAAAAACCTTTTCCAAAAATACACTCAACATATAAAAAAAACTTTAAAATGATTGGATAATGCGTACTAGAGATAATCGTGCACAAACATACAAAAAAGAAGAACAGAAAATTTTGAGAAAAATTTTTATTTTAAAAACATCTATTTTAGAGATCATAAAACTGTAAGATAGCATGTTTATTATGTTTAAAATAGTATTATCACTATATGAATCGATCAAAAGTAATTTTAATCAACTTGTTTCGGTTTGGCAATGTCTTTATGTACAGGCAAAATGCGGCCAAGTGGTGACGTGAATAATACAAAAAAAAAGTGAAACGCAATACGTTATTCATTCAATAAACTAAGTAACAAATAGTTTTGATAAGCTTTTATTACGGATCGAAAAACTGTTTTTTTGTGGCTGCAATCAAGAAGCTTGTTCTTACGCTTAGCATTGACAAAATAATGAAAAGTTTAAATTGGTTTATTTCAAGAACTAAGGGTCATTGGACCGTTTCATTTCTGATCCTCCAAATTTAGGATCGTTCAAATTCCCAAAATTGGGTCCGAACTCGGCCGAATGCGTCCGCGTGCAAAGCGCGGAGGTAGCAAAAATGCGAATTTGTTGCAGAACCGGTCGTGATTCGGCGTCGTGTTGTTGTTGTTGTTGAAGTGCAGAGTGAGAGGAAACAATAACAACCGGTCGTGATTTTGATAACCTAACTATGATATTGTTTTGGGCCGATACTCCGGTGGCTCAGTTGGGACATTAACTCTCTCGGGCATTGTTCTCCATATGCTACGGTGTTAATATATATATTTTTTTCTCGGTTTACGGTCACGTATGAGACCAAGACGCTTTTTAAAGGCCAGCAAAAAATAAATACACACGTGTAAGCGGCGTACGTATGCATGAATACCTTTGAGCGCAACGAAAATCTCGCGTCAAATCGCTAATAAAATTTTATGGCTCATTGTTGGACTTGTGCTATGAGGCGTGCACGTCCGTTGGACTTATGTGACATTTGGTCGCTAGTTTTTCTCTGTAAAAATTTCGTGGAACAATAATATAATTGAACGTGGTACCAAAAGGGTTAAATGTACCAATGCAAACAGTGTTAATAGTCGCCGACAATTAACTGTTTAAATGTCGTTAAATCGCAAACCAGTCACGAGCGCTACGTAATAATTATAATTAAACGCCATTGCATTCACAATTATTCACAAGTAAAACGCGATGATGCAACTGACGATAATATAACTACCGAGCGTGCATGCTAGTCATCTGTGATCATTTTTTCCTTCATACCATTCAGCCAAGTCACTAAAAGCTTTTTTTAGCGTTCGCTGTGGTGTTTGTATTTCATATATGCAGATGGAGAAGGTGTAGTTGTGTGTGCATGTATATATATATATTTATTTACATATATATAATGTAGTAAGAACAAAGAAAACTTCAAAAGGAAACTAGTTGACATCGGAATGATTGATACTCGATTCATTTATCATATGCCTTAGAGCAAACAAACAGACGTTCGATAGTTGTAATAATGGTTATATCGCATGAATGCAAATATGATCATTGGAAGATAAATCTAATATATGTACTCTATATTATTTTACTTATACGGACTTTGTAAATTAATGAACAATATCACATTATTATAAAAGCGCCATTTTGATATTTTAGTGAAAGTAATTTCATAAAAAAAACGTCTAAAGATAAACATGATCTAAATAATTTATTGCATTCCAAGCTAGATGGAACATCCGAGCATTTCCTATAAAAAAGGGTGATCTGGGAATTTAAAAATTAATGAATTTGACATAAAAGCAATTTATTTTTACTTGTAGTGATTTGTTACAATAAAAAACGCGTTTGTCTAACGAAAAAATATTACAATTACACATTTGTTGATTTTTATAGCATATGTGTCGGAATAATGCGAGTATATTTGCATTTAAAGCCATTTAATCTAAAACTTAAAGAGTACTGATATTTATATTTAATTAGCTGCGGTACCTCACGACAGTGAGGAACCGACATAAATTAACATATTTTTATATATTATTGTAAATGCATGTTTAAATTGCATGCTTGCAAAATCGCAAAAACTATTTAAGAGTTTTTCTAGTTATAAAATTTGAATAAATAATAAAAAAGTGTAAAAGCGTTAAAAGCGGAATACATTAACGTCAAAGCGGCAAGGTATGTAATATCATATATTCGTTCTTTTTTAATTTTGTATTAACTATTTTATTAGTGATATATTTGTATAATAATATATGCTCAACTTGATTAATTACTGTAGTCAATATATGTAAATATTTTAACAAAAAACTAATTGGAGTTTCATTGTGGAACTTTTTGTCGCTCCGTTTGACACGTGACAAATTTGCTTGACTCTAAAAATCCCTTTACCTGGCCAACTATAAGCTACACTCCAAAGGGAATAACAACAACAACAGGTTTTTTATTTTGTGCTTTTTTGCTATTCATGTTATTTTTTTGTCATTGCACCACTTCTTTGCCTGTTGCTCACCCAAGCTTGGCCTTTACAAGTCATTGTCGAAGCACATCAAAGCGAACCGTTAACGAACGTGTGAATCGGTTCAATCGAACCAACGAACTCTCCTAACTGCTTCGAAACGGAATCTTTTACGAATCCAACCTGTTTCGTCGGCCGACAAAAAAAAGCAACACTTGCTTAAATATTGCAAAAAACTGCAGCAAGCACGCGGATCTGACAAAGGAACGCTTTTTTATACCTGTCTGCAATTGACTGTGCCATTTGTGCCTTTTTCCCCTTTTTTGCCCATTGTGCTCTGCAGCATGAAAGAACCGTATTTATAACGTTTTGTACAAAAAAAAAAAAAACAAACACACACACGATAATATAAAAATCACTTTATCATTTTTTATTATTATATCCTTATCATTGCGGTATTTGGGGGCAGGACATTGCGGTTTGAGTTCCAAGTAAATTTTCTTACAACATACTTCCATTATCGTTTTTTGTATGAATCATTTCCATATAAAATAAAAATAAAAAACACCAAAAGAATTTTTATAGGATATTCTCTGACCGGGCATACCTGTGACCATTTACCTGTTCTACGCCCGCTAGATAAATCAAGATTTAAGGACCGTACCTGGGGATCGAGATAACCTTTCGGTCCATACTAATAAATTTCGAGTGGGATCACTATAACGAATCGAGTATAAAAAATATTTTTTATGCCAAAAATCGTATAAGCGTTACCCATATTGAATTTCTCTAATAAGGGTTCGTATTAGGGGGTTAGCGAAGAGGGTTTAAAAATCAATTACAAGTATGTAGTGGGCAATTTTATTTTACTGAAAAAAAATGTTTTTAATAATTGAATTGAAAAGAACGTGGGTGTCTAGAGGTAAATAATGTTATTGATAATGTGTTTGTTTGTATTGGCAATTCGCAATAAAGGCAGTTTATGGATAGTTGGGTAAATCAACCGAATATGAAGGGTGTATTGTGTAATTTGAACCAATCAGCAGAAATCGTTGGGGTATGTATACGAGGGGGAGTTCATACTATATATTGGACGAATAGGAGAGAATCTCTATATGAAGAAAGATCAATAACTTTGTGTTTGAAATATGGATGGCATTTATGATTCGATTGATACTAAATTTTAATAAATATCAATAAAACACATTGTTATCATAATTGTTCATCTTATTTTCAGTTGCATTTTAGACGCAAATGACTTGATGGAGCATATCTAAACCGAATTTTGACCAATAGGAAAGCGCAAAAAACAATTATCCCTTCTCAGAAGGCAAAAATCCACGTCAAAAGCAATAAAATCGTAACGTCGCCATCGCAGTGAGAACGCTCGTTACCGAGCGTTCCCACTGCGACGGCGCCGACACGATTTTATTGCTTTTGACGTGAATTTTTGCCTTCTGAGAAGTGATAATTGTTTTTTGCGCTCTCCTATTGACCAAAATTCGGTTTGAATAACCTTTGACCAATACTTTCATATCAGAAGTCCGTAATAATATCGGTAAGGATAGCTATCAGCGCGACGTTAGATAGTGACGTCTCGAAAAATACGCATTAATCATCGCATGTAAATATATAACTATGTATGGAAAAGTTGAAATCATATACTTTAACTAGCACGTGCAAAATTATATTTTCACTAGTAAAAATATATATCTACCGGTGAAAATGTATTCTAATATGATTTGTTTTTTTAATATTTTTTAAAGGAATTTTTGGTTTAGAATCATTATAAATTTATCCAAGTGGGAGGGGGGGAGGGGGCAAAAGTTGGCCAGTCAGTGTTCGTTTTTTTAATATTTTGATTTCATTAAAATTCATAGTATTTCATTAAATTACATGCATGTGTCCACTTGCCCTCCTAAATTTCTGGCGAATACTAATAAGAATGATATAAAGTGACGACATTGTTATCAAAATAAATCATACATGTTTTGTGCTGATAAAAAGTGATTTAACGTACAAAAAAACGCTTGGACACACGTGTTTTTCGGAGTCGCTTCTATTTTCTCTATATTTTATGAGATTAAAACGCCAGAATGGCAGCCAAGCAACGTGCGCTTCGTTACGATGGTGGCTCAGTGCCAGAAATATGCTTGCCCCATAGAAAATATGTGAAAATAAAACGAACAGAGTTGCATACATACAAACACACATGCAACGTGGTGCGTTTCTACAACAGCGCGCGCACAATCTACAGAATTAGCTACAGGTGTCTTCGCCCCGGCAATTACCCGTGGCAGTTGTGAAAACGCCCCAACGACGACTGTGTGCTTTTTTCTGTATTTAATTAATCGCCCAGGGGTGAAATGAGGTGGAGATGGAACGACTGACCTAGTTAAACGCCGATTTGATACTTGCGGTCAGCTTTGTTTGAATCTTATCATGGGGCATGCATATTGTTCTGGATTAACATATCCCTGATGGGCAAATAACTGAGTCTGAATATTGCAAATATGGAATAGACAAATCATCTGATAATGGAGCAAATTATCTGACATACTAAATATG
This sequence comes from Plectrocnemia conspersa, assembly GCF_051122295.1. Classification (NCBI taxonomy): domain Eukaryota; kingdom Metazoa; phylum Arthropoda; class Insecta; order Trichoptera; family Polycentropodidae; genus Plectrocnemia; species Plectrocnemia conspersa. The sequence goes on along the minus strand of NW_028277166.1, from coordinate 8,940,787 downwards.
ATTCGTCTCATGGAAATATTATAGATCCATGGGGTGAACCATGAATCATATTTGTGCAAGTCGGTCAAACAATATACAACTGATGACATAGAGTAGCGGTACAAAACTAATTTACATTGCGTTATTTCGTATTTATCCATAGGGTCATTATACTCGTAATAAATCACGCGCCGTCACTGTCAACTCTATCCGTGCCGCTTTAAAAATACACACATATCTATGCATGTATATACAAAGAAGAATTTCTTTTCGCCCATCGCTTTGTATTAGTGTCGACTAATTCGTTTGAATGAAAGTGAATGCGCTCGCGATCGCCAGGCGTCTATATAATTTGCATATTGTGCCATCGATGTGAATATGAATACATATAAATTTAGTAACTTTATGATTATTATTAATAACAACACAGCAATGTATTTAACGGTATCGCTTTTAAATTTATCAAATGAGAATTTTTTTTTAATTGAATTGTGTGAGACGTTCAAAAAGAGCCGCCTGCCGCAAAAAAAACAATTAAAAAACTGCTGTAATACGACATTGTTTTATTCGAGCTACTTAGTCAAAAGCGATTAAATGTCTCAAGTCTGCGACTTTGTAGTGAGATCTAATATCCGAGTAATAAGATATCGTGCGCTTTTGCCCGCTGCCCGACACGCCTGACCATTCGCAAATTTATCGCTGAAAAGTGTCGCGTTTCGACCATATGGTGCCAAGTTCACTTTTTAACATATATTAAATTATGGCTTTAACCACTTCCGGTCGAGCACCGCATATTATAAAGTCACTGAATCACACGACAAATTGCTGGATTACAGCTTAATTCAATTTTATATTTTTTCTCTACAATACAATAAAGCGAAAATTAAATCGAAAGATACACTTTCATCAGCGCGCGCTGCGCAATCCTGTATTTTATTGCCTGTAATAAAATAAAACACAATCATTTTCTTTGAGTGCTTTTATCTAACAAACACTGACACAAAACCGAGAGAAGAAAGCCGATTGATGCCACTCTATCGGACAAAGGTGACACTGTCGATAACCCGCGAAACACTCAAATAGAAAGTGGACAAAGCAGAATGAAAAAGAAAGAGCCAAGATAACCCTTGACCGACCGAAAAAATAATTAAAGAACGAATTAAATGAGACTTGCGATTGCGAACGCACTACTGCTTCAAGCGACGTTACAGCGACAGTGGCTGTTCGTGATCATTTTAATATTTTAAATAATGCAGTAATTTAATAATATTCTACTATATAATATCTGAAACATGATTCACTAATATAATCGATTTACAATCTATATTTATTTTATAGTAAATTAATTTACAATAAAAACAAATAAAATATGTTTGTTTTATTTAATCCGCTCGTCGAAGCAGTTGTGATTTTTGGATCGATTCCAAATTCAAAGTCTTTCGTGTCGCAAGACTTTAGCGACCATAAAATCTATATATCAGAGTGGCACCACATTTTTTTAAATAAATTTAATGATAAAATAGATGTGTGTGTATGTTATCATCATCAAATGTCACACAAACACGGGGAGAAGTTGAGCGGATTCTTATCAGCTCTCGGTGAACGGCCTATTGTGAGCATGCGGAGAAGAAAGCGTAATGAATGACACCGAGAGTCATAGTCCAGGAGATGAGAATGTCATTTCGACATTTAAAGTTTATCGGCTGTTGTGTGTGTAATAAAACGTCAATGTCAACCGAATCAATCGAACTCATTTGAGCGAGTCGAACGCGTTTAGTGATAGAAATTTAATTTAAAACAGTATTGCAGTACCAATACCAATTAACCCTTTACCCGTCACTTGCGAATATTACCATATTAAAAAAATGAAAATTTTAAATATGACTACACCACTAATATGAATTTTACATTAAAAATCAGTTTTCATTGTACACGGACTAATTTAATTTTTGGGTTTAAGTTACTTAATATTATAACTTTGCCTCCATTTTGATACTCAGAGAGTTATTTTAAAATTATGTAATCTTGCTTCTGAAAATTATTTTATTAAGTACATTAAAGAGGCATGGAAAATATATTTTTGTATTTCTAAATAATATTTATACACTGTATAGATAAATCTGAAATGGCTTCAAAAAGAAGTAATTAAGCTATTGTATATTGCTATGGATTCAAGTAAACTAACACATATTTTATACTTCATGTATATTGATTGACTATGGAGTAAGACAATAAACACTTAAGGTATTATTTTAATTAATCAGGTAAAACAGCTGGTACGATTTTAAAATTATTTTATTTTAATGATTTTATAAATGAGTCATATAATTTTTAGTAGTTTCTATAAAATTTGCAATGATGGAGCTTACATTTAATTAAGGCAATCAAATCGAAAAAGGCTTCAAAAAGAAGCAATAAAGTTGTTGTATATTGCAATGGGTTAAAGTGAAACATTTATTGTCTACGGAGCAAGACAATTAACACTTTATTTTAAATAATCAGTAAAAACAGTTGGTACAATTTTAAAATTACTTTATTTTAATGATTTAATAATTGATATTTCAGTAAAAATAGTAGATAAAAATTGCAGATTTTTACAATAACTTTATTTATAGTTTTTATAAAATTTTCAAATGTAGAGTTTACATATAATTTAGGCTATTATGAATATGTAATGTGTTTTGGGTATTATATTTATTTTCAATATAAATGTGAAAATATACTTTATAAAAACTATTGATATGTCTTTTGTATTATTCTCAAATATTACAATATAACATTATTTATTTTCAATGTTTTTTGTACAAATACTATAATATAAATATGTCACTAGTTTTTATTAGAGGATATGACAACTTATACATTGTAGTGTAATATTATTATTATATTTGATATTTTTAACGTATGTGTGAAAAGCAGGAGATTCTGTCAAGTTGACAAAAAAGACATTAGTAGATAATATATATACTTTATAATAGCACTTGATTTGTAATCTGTATTATATTATTAAATATATTTTCAGCGTATGAGTAAAAATAACAGAAGATAAATATATTTATACTATATAAGTTACTACAAGGTTTTATTGTCATTTATATCAAGTTTTCACTTTTAGAGTTGTTATAATATACTTTTTAATGTTATTTATAATTTATATATTATAAATTCAATACAACTATATTATATTATAAATTCACTCAAATATATTAAAAATTCTATAAAACTATACATTAACAACCTAATTTAACATGTTTTCAAAAAACTTATCCGATAAGAATATTTTCTCATTATATATTTTATTTCAGTCGTTTAATTTCCATATTGTTAATATTTTATATATAATATTCAGAAGTTAGATATCACCCAAAAAGTTGAGTCTAATAAGTTCCAAACTCAGGCTACTTTTAAGCGCGCTGATCACGTTTATCGTCAGTTTAAAAATGATTTATAGCAAAAATCATGCTTACTTGTTACACAAATTGCGTTACTAACTTTTAAGAAATGGAAAAGTTTTATTTCATAATAAATTATTTCGGCACTGAAAGGGTTAACTAACGCATATTCGAGCCGATCGTAAAATTGTAAAAAAAAATGCAAAAAAATACTATTTAATCGCGGCGTCACAGTTTGACAAGCGCTCGGACGCTGGACGAAAATTCGGGGTGTGGCCGCTCACGTATGCGTACGCGCGTATGTGTGTGTAGTGTATCACCGATGCGTACTACATACATGTACACGTGTCAATTTTTTTTTCTAATAAACTTTAAAAAAAAATTATATATAAAAATAAATTGTTGCAACTCACGTGTCGACTATGATGTCTTCGATTGAGTAGCGTTGATGTTGAGTGGTATTTTCCCGCGCCTCGCCGACGTATGGCCGACGTGGCCGCCGAGCGGAACAGGTGTGCGCACGGGAATCCGAAACACTGCACTGGCAACACCTATCCCCTCCCCGTGGCGCGATGCCGACGCCGCAGCGGCCAATACACGAAAGAGCGGTCCGCGGCACGCACACACGGGAAAAGCGCAAAGCGGTGGGGGGCGAGCCGGCCCGACAGCGGCCGAGCGGCGCCGACGCAGTCCGAGCCGACACCCGCGCGCCGTCTCGCTCGCTCCCTCAACGACCGAGCGGGACGGAGAGAGGAGGAGCGGTCTGTCCGGCGGCGCACTTGTCGCGCGATTAGAGAGGGACGAAGCGATGCGCGCGAGCGGTGCGCGCGCGACGCAAAGCGATGCGTGCATACGTCACGCGCCGCCACATTACGGCGGTGCCATTACGGTTGCGTTCCATAGTAAAGAGCACGTTTTTTTATTATAAATAAGAAAATAAAACTGCCATTAAATTTAATATTTGATATATTTTGAGATCCCTAATTCCTAAAGCAGAAAATGATTTAGCTGAAGCAGCATAAACTCGTATACAGTGAGCACTGGAGTCATGAAAACTAGTAATTTATCAGGATTAGCAATAAACATATCAAATACGAAACTCACGGTAGTCTTGGACAAATACGACTTCTTGTCATCGGATCTGGAGGTTGTAAATTAACTGATCTACCAATATATTTATATATCTATTGGAAACAAATAAATCCACCTGGCAAAAGCTGCAAGGATCGGGTAGATTTATGTGTGTAAAAATGTATACAGATATTGTTTTTAACGGAGTTAAAACTTTTTACTTTTGAAACAAAATAGTGGGTTACATCAGCTATTGAAGTTATCTGATATATTTATAAGCTCAATTTCTCAGAGAAGTTTATTTCTTTTCAAATTTTATTTCAAAGCTGATTATAGATTAATTTTGAACTATTTACATTCTTCTGTATGATTTTTAAACTTTTCTGAAAAATACATAAGTTCAATATCTCGAAACAAAGATAGTGGATTAGAAGATATTCGAGATATTTATAAGCTCAATTTCTTAGAAAAAAATTTTATTTTGTAATTTTATTAAAAAAAAATTTATAATCTCATGACTATATTCTCTATGATTTTTTGTAACGGAGTTGAATTCTTAAATTTTTGTAGCAATCTAGTTGATTTTTTAACTGGCAATTGAATTTACAGAGAAATATGAAAGTTCAATATCGCAAAAAACATATGTCAAGATGGTGGATTAGAAGTAATCCGAGATATTTATAAGTAAATTTTTCAGAAACGTTTTTTTTAATTTGATTTCAAAATTTGTTATATATTAGTTAATTTTAACCTCTTTATTTTCATTTCTACGATTCCCATCTTTTTGTAACAATTTAATGGTTCAAACTGACAATTGAACTTATCCGAGAAATATGTAAGTTTAATATCTCAAAAAATAAATAAAATTGAACAATAAAGTGGAATTAGTTAGCTATTGAAGCTAGCTAAAATATTTATAAGCTTAGTTTTTTTTATTTATAACTTTATTCTAAAATCAGTTAAAAAATATTTCACGGGTTAATTTTTTTCTCTAAGATTTTTAATAATGGATTTATATATTATTATTATTTTAAATAGCCGCCATTTTTAAATACCGGCTTAATAAACTTTGCTTAGATATGAATACTTGTGACTTTAGAAAAACTTTTAACTAATTAAAAATAGTGTTCACAAAGACATATTAAATAATGTTGATTTTTTGCTATTTTGCAACGAAACTGTATTGAATTTTTTGCTGCATCTTGAGCTATATAATACTGCATGATCTATCTAAAAATCTTCCCGGCACTGATCAAAAGAATTAAGCAGATTCATGTGTGCGAAAATTATTTGTTACTAATAAGGGGATTAGGAATTGCGATACGAGATATTTTGATCAAAATCTATTTAAAAAATCTTGATGGTCAAAATTTTTATATATGATTTAAATTGTGGTTATTATACTAGATTTGACTTGGGAACTAAATAAACTACCGTATAGTAAAAACACATAGTTTCATATTAATAATTACTGAAAATGTCTGAAAGGATATGTATGTATTATAATATATTTTACTATTAAAGTTTTAAGTTAAATTAAACTAATACTTTTTAAAATTATAAATAAGTTTTAGAATTATTATTAAACTTTAAATTTGCAATACATAAAAACGTCGAAGGATGTAGTGAAAGAAACATGAAAATAATCTATCAAAACACGTTTTTAAAATGGGACGATCTTAAAAACGGTAACATAGGATTAAATAATTTAAATAACATATTTGTTGTTTTAAAACGAAGTAAAAATGGCTATAAAATGACTCATCTACGCGAATTATCGTCAGTTTTTTTATTGTTATACAAAATAAAGATACATCGAAAAAAACATCATAAAAAACGCCGATCGCGTTTTTTATTTATGTTGTATTTCAATGCTTTAAAATATATTTTTGCAATCTGTGTTCAAAATATCTGACTAATAAATCGCAGTGCTTTATTAATTTTTATTTCGATTTTTAAGAAGCGGTTTTTTTGAAGAACTATAATTTTAAGCTAAACACGAAAATTAGGTTTTTTATCATCTATAAGAGTTTTATAATTTAAGAAGATTTATGTTTTCAAGTTATAATGTAAATATAAAAAAATTGATATTACATATAAGAACTGATTTTTACATACGTTATTTAAATAATTTGAACTTTGATCCTAAAACATAAATATTATTTTAATTAAAAATACAGTTCTATAAATAATTGTTTTTTTACACTAATGAGCCGTGATGTGATATATTTGAAGAACTACATATTTTAAATGATAGAAGAAAATTTTATGCAAACAAATAACTACGCATTTAAAAATAATCAGTTTCATTTAAAAAAAATTTGCAACAATAATTAACATGGCGCACTTACAATTTTAATCAACAAATAAATTTATTTTTATAATTAAAATCATTTATTTTCACTATTTTTAAATTGACTGAAACACATTTATTTTTACATTTTAGAAAATCATGAAAGCGTCACAATAATATTTAATAATCAAATTTACAAAAACAAATATTAGGCATTTTGAAATCACGTATTTTCATTATTGTTACAGCAAATTGATATAAAATAATGTGTCACGTTTTTTTAATCTTACGAATTAACGTTGACGTTTATTTTATTTTATAATAAAAAAGCGGTCCATTGTTGTGGTTCTTTTGTAACACAATACATTTATGTTATTATAACAATGACACAATGAAATCAAAGAACATTTAAATAGCATAATAAATGTTATTATTACAAAATATATTTGAGAACATTTGGGAATGCAATCGAGAGCATCCGCTGCAACTGCGTTTTTTTGAGAGCATAATAGAATAATGGAAGGATAAAACACAGGGGTCCTGCGAGATCCGCCGCATTTGAATATATAAAAAACTAATGTATGCAAGCTAACAACACCACGAGGTGATACGATTAGTTAACTATTTTTATCAATATAAATTCACTGGTATTGTTGTATGTATATAGTTCTAAATTAAAGTTTTATTGCACATATTTATGTATTGTTTTTTATGTGATTCACTATTCACTGCAAGTGTGTTTATATAGATATAAATAATCATTCTTTACACTGTCTTTGTGATTTTCTAAAAATAAAAAAACTTTTTTGGGGTAGCCTTATCGTCGTTCGTACCACGTGCGCAACCTCACGGTGCGCCGCGACGCCGCCGCACTACTGACTACTACTGGCCGACTGTACGCCATAGCTCGCGAGTACCGCGCGGCTCATGCGCGCCATAACCGCGCCTCTACTGACTCATTTTTTCCATTCGCTCCCTGGCGCACAGCGCGCGCTATAGCGTCATCTCGCTCTCACTCGCAGCGAACACCGCCCTTCTTTCGTTCCCCCTTTTTAAAAGAGAAGCTTCAAACCACGCCTTTGTGTTTTTTCAAGCCCCGAGGTTCGCTCTCCAAAACCGACGTTGCACGGTGTTCCCCTTGTTAGGAAACGACGGGGCCACAGTGGCTCTGGCGGCGAATAGCGGAACTAACAAAAAAGTAGAACGGCAAATAGCGTACCGTGAATGATTTGAAGCTTGGATAAATTATTTATTATATCGTAAGTTTTGCTATTTATCGCTAGGTGGCGTTATTATATATAAAAAACTTTTTTAACATAACATGTCAGAAAAATCATTTTTTTTTTATATTATAAAATAAATTAGGCAATTGTATTATTCTGTTTAATAAACAAAAGCTATTTTTAAACATATATTGTAAATCATATTTCTAGACTTTTGATTTTTGAAAATTTGTATCTATAAAATAGGATTTAAAAAAATATAAATCAACTATTTTGTTTCACTTTTGCCTTATTTTATATATACAAGCTATACTTTATTTTATTATTTATTGTTTCTATTTTTAAATATAGATTTAATTCGTTAAATAATTAAACAAATATGTGAAAATATGTGGGGCAAGAAATAAAAGAATAGTGAAGGGATTTTTATGGTACTGTTCTAAATAAATATTCTCTCACTTACAGATTAAACACGAGGTATTGAATTCTTATATCATATCAGATTTCAATGATTACGAATCACAGCGTTTCCCAATTTTATGTTTTTATATATATAATATTTTTATGATCATCTGGTCTAAAATAGACAATAAAATAAATTATTTTGGTATAACTTCCAGCGGTTGTTTTTTTTTATAAAAAAAATTTTCGCTACGTGGCTTATTTATTAGACATTAATTAATGGCTTAAAACAGGTGTTTTATAAGCTAAATGTTAAATTTAAAATTTATTATATTAACGTGGCGAATGCGTTTGATCGATTATTCTTAATTATTTAATCAATCATGATTGACCAGTGATTAATATCTAAAAGAAAAAAAGGGTTTGAATTATATATGGATTCTAGTGTGTTTCAATTTTTATCACACCTAGAAGATCGAAATCAGTGATTTTAATTTATTTTAATTCCGGTCGATCATCGCAGATAAGAGTTTCCTAGATTTTTCTAGTCTCATGAATACAAAAATAAAATAAAATTTAACTAGATCGTGCATAATAGCTTATAAATTTGTGAAATACTCACTGATGGCTCATTACTTAGTAGTTAGCTAGGTAATTTTTTGCTTCCATAATTTTAAAATTATATTTAAAATAAATATTGTGAAATTTGCTCTTTATTATATAGGATGCACATGGATTGTATTTTGATTATAAATAAAATTTAATAATTAAAAAAATATTAATGAATACTAATATATCTAAATCTGCGTCTTATAATTCAATTAACCTTATATAAAACCATACATTACCATAATATATTTTTATACAAATCCAACACAACATGAATATTAAACAGGACATAAAATCATCTTCGAGTTCGCAAATATTTGCTCATCGACGACATTTTTAATGTGGAATGTGCCGTATCTAATTTCTATTTCAACACAAACATACACACATGCGTTATTAAAACAGGGCCGACATTGTCGGAGATTATCCGATATAGTTAGGATTATTAGCGTTCGTCAGCGGGTGGGCAATAAAGGGCGCTTATTGAGAAAAAGCCCCAAAGTCCGACGTGACGTTATGCAAATGTCGAAGGGACCGGCCCTGTACTACACACGCCCGCCCCGCGGCGACCCTGAGGGATTTAGCCAGATTTACAATCAATTAGCCAATGGGCCGATGAATTTGGCCGAGTCGCCCGTGGGCTGACTAGACACAGCGGACGCTTCGAAGCAATCAAAGCGTCCGATTGACGTGTACATAGGCAATCAATTGGATGTCATGTATTGTCTGTATGGTAAACACAATCAGTTAGCTTCTATAATAATTAAAATTAATTCAGATATTCATCATTTTTATGGAAATATTTAAGACTAGCTGTAATATTATATTTTTTTATATTTAAATTAAAAAAGCTTGTAAGCGACTGTCATAAATTATATACAGTAGTATGGACAAATGGATTCGTGAAAAAATATATAATAATTAAATTAGTAATAAATTAAATAAAATCAAGCGTTTTATGTTTTTAATATCGCCAAAGTATAAAACCACACATATTTCATTCAGAATTGCAAATTAAACATAATATTAATTATATCTTTTCAACCTTTCACCTAACATTTATAATAACATTTCATGAATTAGGCATGAATAATATTTTTTGTGGAATACTATGTTTATTTTTTAATATTATAGATATTAATAATATCGTAAAAGTGTATTTTACTAAGATGATTTTGATTTTGCCTTATTTAAATTTATAATATATGTTCATTTGCATTGAATATTAGAATGAGATGTGATATTTCATTGAATGTTGTCAATTTTAATATTCAATGATTTTACATATTCAACATTTAATGTTCGATTAATAATTCTATAAAAATATAATGAAGCGTCTATAGCAGGGGTTTGAAAACTATTAAGCTTATTATTATTTTGAGCCATTTGCTAATATGACCTTTACAAAAAAGGTTAAAGAATAAGTCAATATTTTGTATTATAATACACTATTAAATATTATTATTTACGATTGGCATAATTAATCGATTCGATCATCTCTATTATCTGTATCACACATTTGTAACTTTTCTTGTAAGTCATGGGAAAATTATAATATATTCCTTTTATAAGCAATATTACATACACACATTTATGAATAAAATATACTTAATAAAAAAGTCGACATGTGACATAAAACATCCCGTGGTTACATCTGTCACGGCTAAGAGTTTCACCTGGACGCTCAATCCTCTTAATAAACACCTCAACCTTTAAATAATTGACTGGAATGAAACGTATAGCGTTTGGCGAGGAAGATTAAAGAAAAATAATAACGTACAAACATATAGTGGTATATACAAAAAACAGGACTTAGCTATTATAAAAAACGCGCCTGAGGCCAGTTGACCATTCCGCGCCGACAGGTGCTCAATAGGAGTAGGTGAAAAAACGAGTGTCTAAATAAAAATCATCATGACAGGCCCTGAATTTTTTATATGTTGTGTTTTTGTTGTTGATGGTATTATCATAAAATATACAAAATCCAATTTTAAGGTTGAATGGAAGCGAGGAGGAATACGCATTTCCGAGAAAGACGTTTTAATACGTGGGTCTCGTTAAGAGATCGATAGTCTTGACACATGAGGGTGATTTTCATTATTTTGTTTTAAATTGACAATGATTTATCTACAAAATAAATATTTACCTAAATGGATATTTTATGGAAAGTAGGTACTAAAAAATAAATTAGTGTAATTGAGAATTTTGTCAGTAATTCATTTATATAATTTTGGTAACATTGAATTAGGCTTTATTATAAACCTTGCTTCAAATTTGAATATAAACCAATAAGAGTTTATATTAGCTCAAAACCCCTGTGCCGGAATAAAAAAGTGCTATATTAAAATAGTTATAACAATAGTAGAAAATTCTATCAATTTTTAAAACAAAACTAAAACCTTTTAACATAAACTTAATGCATGTAAGGAAAAAAATGGAAGTATTTTGATTAATTTGAGAAGCATTTCAGCAAACTACTCAATCTCAACGCATATAATCTAGACACAAAAACACTTACTCGAATACCGTAAAACTACAAGTGCTAACAGCTGAGTTGTATAAAATGGAGTCTAATCCAAAAAGAAGACATAATCTTTGAAATGGAATATCATGAGAAAAATATTTGGATCCATAAAAAACATAGGTGGAAATTATATGATCTGGAGAAGCTGACTGAGCATGAAAAAAATACTTGCACGTAAAAGAAGCATTGACACAATGAAAGTCATAGAAAAAACGGATTAGAGTTACCAAAAAAATATGGAATGTTTTCTTTAACGATCACTTAGACAAATTTAAGCTAAAATATTAAAAGACCTTAGCACATACCGGTGGAAAATCATCATGCTGTAAGAGTAGGGCATCCAAATACCCGGCCAAATTCATTACCCGGTTATACGGGTATTTTTCGCGAAAGAACCGGGTACCCGGTTCGGTTCCGGGTAATTTTTGTAAGCCATTAAAAGTCTAATTTTTTTTTAATATTTGAATTTTTGATTAAATATGACGTGATATATTTAATTTTACTTTAATAATTAATATCATTTTTTTTAAAATAAGGTTTTGAAATAAAATCAATATATTATGTAATTATTAATACTTTACTCAATCGAAATATTTTTACATTTCATCGGTAGGTACATATATACATATACTAACATACTACATACATGTGTAACAGTACAAAACCGAAATATTTATTTTAACACATATTTGGCAATAATAATACAAATTGCACATGAAAAATACTAAGGAAATAAATTTTATTAAAATTATAAAAGAAATTAGATGATTGTATTTATTATATGTATTATATGTAGGTAGAGAAACAAAGTTTTAGTGATGTTCTTTTTGTAAAAAGTTATATTTTAAAAACACTAACGAATCTAATGTGTTATATTTTCACCCTACAACGCATTAAAATTTATTTTTACTTACAAATTACAACTGCATCTTTTCAAAATAATTCTTATCTATGCATTCGCTTATCTCGAAATCTATAGGTCGCTAAGTGCTGTCCCTTTTTTTATCGTTCAAAGACGTTAGTCGCTTAAGAACGCCAATTCGGCTCTTCCATTTAATTTGAAATATTGGAAAAAATTATTTAAATGAAATTAACCGGATACCCGTCAAAAATTACCCGGTTTTCGGTTCCATGAAAAACATGGCAGGTAACCGGGTACCCGGTTCCGGTTCTACCCGGTTCGAATGCCCTATGTAAGAGGTTGTAGGGTACAAAAGGAAGAATAAGAAGATGAACTCAAAACAAGCGATGAAGAGACAGAAACTGCTCTTAAGTAGGCAATGCTGTAGGTTCTGTTTAAAATAATTGAAAAATATTTTTAAAAACAAGAGCCTTGAATGTAAAATAAGTAATGGGCGTAATTCTTTAGTTGATAAAAGCAAATTCAAACGTATTTTAAATCAAAACTAAGTATAATTCAAGAGCTTAAAAAAAATATTTTAATTTAGTAATCCAATAGTTTTTGACAGCTTAAAGCAAATAGGAAAATCAAAAAATTTAACAAACGGATGCCGCACAAATTATATTAACATCGAACTATTACAGCTGAGAGATTGCCTAAAAGTCCATATAATGCACCAATCTGTGACGTTAATAAAAAAAATCTAATTCCTTTGAATGTCATTGCGCGACACATCGCGCGATTGTCTAAAAAAATGAATTAAATTAGGTTATGAAATATTACATTATCCACATTTTCACCACACATTTGTGATGAATGAGTGACGTATTTTACAACATTTTGAGATTTTATATTCCAAAACAATGAATTTTTACACCACCATAATAATAAATAAATAAATTAATACCACACAAGAATAAATAAATTTAAATTTAAAAAATGTATTTGAATTTACAGATTTTAAGCAACTATTATTTTTTAGAAATTTAATATATGAAACAAATCTTTAATTAAATCTCAATATTTATTTCCGGGTTATTTGGCAGTTCTATCCCACATTTTTCGATGCATACGTACAATATCCAAAATTACGGAATGACTTAGTAAAACACAGCTACATTGCTATTCGAATATATATCTATATGTTTGCTCATTGCATTTGAAATAGCCTTAAAGGAAAACGAAGAGTATGTGCCACACAACCAGTAGCAGAGAAATCAGTAATGCATAGAGCGCTATATTAATAACGGTTAATTTATGTAAATTCAGCAAGCTTTTCTTTTGAATAAGCTAGAATTTTCTTTAGGAAATTTTGAATAGTCTTCAAAAAAACTTGATATATGAATGGCCGAATGTCGCTTACACAGATCTAGCTCAATATAAATAAATAAAAATAATCAGATTTATCTATTGTCTTTAGATACATTGTTTAAAATAAACTACATTTTTTATTGCAATCTGTATCAATTTACAATTTGGTTTTAGTCAGTATCTAAAAAAAAATATACTTTTATAAGCACAAATCAAAAAATACAAAACGTGTACTAACTATGATTTTTAAGAAATAAACTTATTGTATATGTATATATAATTTACGAAAAATGTATCAAAATCAAATATTCCAATAAACATTAAATAAGTTATTTTTACTAAAATTTATTAGATTGAAATTTAATTGGATCAATAAATAGTGGTTATTATATAAAATTCCGATGAATGCAAAATTAAAATAAAAACCAATGGTAAAAATCACAATTGAATCAACGTAAATTAAATTATAAAGCTGAACTAATATTTTAGTAATTAAATAATGACAAAAAATAAAGTTAATTAAGAACATATATATATTAAATCTGATTTTATTTATTCATTTAATATTTCTTTAAAATAAAAACATAACCATTGTATTCACCAGCTATGATTCTGAAGGTTAGAAAATGTCATTGAAATTTATTTCTTGGACACTTCAAAGATCAACAATCATACTTTGGTCACATGTGGGATAACTTTGTATTTCTTCACAGGTTCAAAGTTACCATCGGTTTTTGTATCCAAAAATCTACAATATATTCAATATACTATGAAGGAGAAAGATATTTTTGAAGTATATTATAAATTAAAAATTAATAATAATATTTTACAGTTCAATATGAATATACATTTTTTATGTGTCTATCGAATGGACGTATTTTTTATGTTACATTATAATAAGAATCTTTGATCATGAAAGCGTAAGCGTCCAATTAACTGCACTTCATTGCGTGGCCGCTGCACGAACGTTATTAATAACTCATTATAATATTAATGAAACAATATGATTTATTATTTTTATGGCATTATAAACAATATTATGTAATATAATTACACACGTACCGTGATTGAACGTTCGGCTATTAAAGCGCGTTTTGTCGAAGATTAGTTTCGCGAGGTCAGCCAAGGTTCAAATTCTTAACCGAACCAGTTATCCGCACGAATGTTTCACGTTGCATATTATGTTCGAATAAAATACTTTTAACGCATCGTTAAACACGCATCGTATATATCACTGAACTTTTCCTAAAATTTACGCTTACGGTTTGTTGTGTGGTATTATTACACTTATAAAATAATACGGGGAGGTCTTAAAACCAACCGTTAAATTTGAACGGGCACTTTTAACGAATTGGTTACGCGGTGCATAATAAGCGAGCCTAATCGGATAGATTGATTTTCTATAGTGAAATAGGTTTTATTTACACTGGTGTTCTACGAATTTTACGTAATTAATTTTTTAACAATATAAAACTAATCAGGAACGTAGATTGAAACATTAAACTATTGTTTTTATTTAATTAAAAAAATATATTGATTGTATTGCGTATATTATAATATATACGTTAAATATTTAACGAATTCTACGAGACGTTCGCTTAATGAATTATTCAGAGTCGGCAATAAGTTCGTGACAAACAAGAAGTATGTATATAGTATATATGGGAAAACATATTAGAAAAAAACGAAGTTACAATGAAGACAATATGTAGAAAAATGCTCATTTAATATAATATTATAAAAATGTAAAAAAATTTATGTTAACTAACAGCTTATAAACATAAAAAACAGAAAAAAGTAAATTTTAGAAAACAAGTAGAATATAAAGTCTTATATAAAAAATAAAAAACATAGCAACATTTTAAAAATATGGCAGTCAAAGCATGAATAAAAAATAATATGGAAAACAATAAATAAATTAATGAACCCAACACAGAGAAACGACATAATAAATATTAAGATTAATGGAAATATATATATAAAGATTCTCATATATTAGCAGTAATAATGAATACATACTACAAAATATTATGAATTTAATACCTCAGTTTTAGTACAACTAAAATACCTTTGTAGTTCTATGCGATACTAAAAATTTAATTTTTAATCTTTAAAACCAAGCAGTTAAGAGCGTCAACTCTTCTAAAAGTCTCAAAATGGCTCGTATGGGGGTCCGATCGAACTGATACATCGCTTGTTTTGAAGCAAAAAACTATTTTTTTCATATTTTATTTGGAAGTAGTTTAGGCTTTTAAACGTTTCATGTATAGCAATCTTTTCGTTAAAATTTAAACCTACTGAGCTACGAGTATTTAAATTTTTATACTTGTCGCCATTTTGACACATTGGATTTTGCTAACGAACATATACAGGATGCTTAAGAATTCTATACTGTCGCAAAAATTCAACTTTAATATGTATAAATAAGCTCACACTAACCTTAAATATATTGAAAGTCTTATGAGCGTATGTATGGTGGGTCGATCGACTCATAACACTAAACGAGTTTTGGAAAAAAAAAACATTTTTTTTTAATTTTTAATTTTTTTAAACGGTATCGTAAGTATAGTTGAAAGCTCTATTTCTTATCAAAAATTTAAGTCTATATCTTTAAAAGGAACCAAATATGCCAAGTCGCATTAAAGCTCGTACAGGGGCCCGGTCAATTTACCGTAAGACTCGTTTTTTATTAAAAAAAAAATAATTTAAAATTTTTTTTAGTGCAAATTAAGCTTTTAAAAACTTTTTGATTACGACATTTTTCAGTAGGATTTTATTTTGAAAAGTTATGACACTTTTGATTTTTACATTGGCCGCCATTTTGTAAAAAAAATTATATATTTTTTTCATACATAACGTATAGGGGATGCTCGGTAGTTCTATACGATACTAAAAATTGAATTTTTAGTCTTTAAAACCAAGCAGTTAAGAGCGTTAACTCTTCTGAAAGTATCAAAATGGCTCGTATGGGGGTCCGATCGAACTGATACATCACTTGTTTTAAAGCAAAAAACTATTTTTTTTATATTTTATTTGTACCTTTCATTAGAAATTCATAACATAATATATGAATTAAAAAAAGAAACCAGTACTCCTGAATTAGATGTAAATGCAATTGAAGAAACTGGGAAATACTAGAAACTTAATTACATTATTAAGTAAATAAACCACTCATTGAAAGAGAAATACCTGATAATTTGAAGATTGCTACTATTATACATATACCTAAAATAAAAAATAGTATAAAGGAAAAAATAGTAATCAATCAATTGAAGGGTTTTATTATATCTAAAAACATTCTATGTGAACTAAAATTGGGATTCAGAGAAAAACATTCCACTGAGATAGCATTACAAGTAGTGATAAATGATTGTTGGCCAAGGATACGAAAAAATTCATTGGAGCAGTTTTCTTGGATTTCAAGAGAGCTTTCGAAACAATAGACAGAATAATAATATTGAAGAAATTAGAGAATATTTGTATAAGTAAAATAGTTTAAAGATGGCTTAATAATTATTTAAAAGAAAAGAAACTCGACTCAGATTTTATTGCTTTTGACGTGAATTTTGACTTCTGAGAAGTGATAATTGTTAAGAAAACGAGTATGTATGGAGGTGTGAATTTATATAATAATATTTCTAAAACAATCAGCAAAAATAAAACTGTAACGGGTTTCCTAAATGGAATAAAAAAACACTCTCGTGCATTAAGAAATAAATTATAATATTAAGTATATTTTTATTTTATGTTTATGTTATTATATGTATGTTTAGTTAAGATTTGTTTGGTGTAAAAATTAGTTATTAAGTTAAATAAATAAATAGTTAACTACGTTAATCACTGCCCTTTGAAATAACTATTTAAAAAGAGTTATCTTTTATACCCCTAAAAAAATATAAGAAATTTATTATAATTTACAATATTATCTAGATCTTGTTTTATCAGACTATCACTTATTTACCCATATGATTTTTTAATCCTAGAAAAAATACTGCCCTCAACGAAAAAATTACATGTTTAAGAAATGTTATTTTGATCAGAAATATTGCACAAATAAAATTAATAAGCTTGTAAAATAGAAGCAGACTTATAATTTTATTTAAAAAAATTGATTGAATTCTAATTTTTTTTAATATTTTTTAAGCATATTACATACATAAAAGATAACTCTTTTTAATTGTCATTTTATTACATAGATAACTATTTAAAAAAGCGTTTAAGTATAATAAATAGAAATTTACGAGGCTCCTAATACACGCGTCTTTATATCATACAAAACAATACACTTTTTTTTCTGGGAGATTTTACCTTAAAAATAGATAATTCAGACTAACCTATTCTGAGCTAATTAATAAGCTTGTAGAATAGAAGAAAACTTAAAAATATCCAGTTAAGAGATATAAATAAATTATAAAAAAAACTATATTGATATAAACAATGATCATTTTGTAGCCATTAAAATTCCATTTTTTTTCTATTAAAAAAACATGATTATTAGCCTAATAAATCTTGATATAGTGAAGTATAATCGATTATAGTTACATTATTTAAAATAAATTGCTACAAAAACATTTATTTTTGAGCAAGAATGACTTCATAGTGTAATTTTGCTTTCACTATTCTGATGCATTTGCTATGAAAATAGCAACTAATCATAATTAGAGTTTGAATAAAAAAAATCACTCATTTCAATATATTTTCTGTAAAATTAACGATTGAAAATATAATTATTTTTTAATTATAAATTATATAATATTATATTTGTGTTATTAATATTGCTTAAATTTACCCTATTAGTTAATAATGCTATTATTTTTACTTAAAATTCTACAATCCAATCATTTTTTTATCACAATCATTTGGCATTACTTTCATCGACATCACGCCACCCATTAACCAAGTTAAAAGCTGTTGAAAAACAGCATCTCATGCCCAGCATGCCGCTCGTGGACCACCTGATCGTTTCGATGACGTGACGATTTTTTTATCTCCACACATCTCTCAAAACTGAATCGACTAATCGACGAGATATTTTCGACCCCGCTAAATATCAATACTTGCATCATTATTGCCAAACGTCGATATCAATCACAACTGCGTGAGTTATGTCTTCATTTGATTCTTTATCTTCTGTAAGCGTGTCGATAATTCACTATAGAGAAAAAGTGAACGGACCAAACGGAACTGGGTTGATATTAGCATTTAGACAAGTTGTCTAAATGCTGTACTGCAATTTGTCAATTAATTATACGCATTAGCGTTATCCGCCGGAGATGATGTCCTTGGGTTCCGATTGAATAATTATAAGTCCGATACCGTTACTATATTTAATTTCAGATAAATTATAAGCGGGGAAACGGTAGCAATTTATGCGAAGTAACTATCAAAATGATAGATTTGTGTGATTAGGTATTTTTTAACTGAGTCGATAGTTAATACAATAATTGAGTGGTTCGTATTCAAACGAGATAATAATCTTGCTTGAATGCAAACTAACTTGAAAAAAAAACAATCTATCAATGCTTATAGTTTAAATTTAGATACATATAATGTTTCAGTTTGCCTAATATACTATTTCAGCACATGACTTTATCTCTTCTAATATCAAAACATAGTTTACTTCAAAATCTCATTAAACTCTTTATCTGTGGAAACAGAACAAAACACACAGAAGCTATAGTTAGTAAATACAGTTTCACAAAGATATTATTTTTGGCTAAAAAATCATGAATTAGTAGTAAAGTATTAAATAGATCAATTTCCAATTCAGCGAATTATGGAGTTAGATAGCGACAAGCATAGGTGAATCGGCTAGTAAGGACATCTTGACTCTAATAAGCATCAGAAAAGAAGACGTTATGAAACCCAAAATTGAAATTCCTTGAGAGTAATTTGATTCAACGAGAGCGTCTCCAATCACCCGGCCGTCAAAAGCTGGGTGTCCACCCATAAGGGTTGGACTCGTAGGGCCTTACTACGGGTAACGGCAGATTATACGTAGTTATACATCAGCACCCTTTGAAGAAAAGGTAAGCGACAAAATGAATAATTTAATTCATGAGAAAATATTAAAATCACACTACGATTTATTAATTTATTTTTAAATTGCGTCTAATTACTATTTCTATAATACATGTCTTTCTCATCAAGAAAATTCAATGATACCATCTAGAATTTATAAATCTAGCTATCATTGAAATTAATTTATATCTAGATTACAATCAGATAACAACTATGAATACTAAATATTTAATAATTATATATAATAATTTGTCAATGCATTACAAATTCAGTATGCAACGCGGTTGCACGTTCGACATTTCCTTGTTGAGGCCGAAGGCACTGTCTTTATTTGGTCATGCCCATAGTCGAACGGATGGGAGGACTGGCCGATAGGGCGATCGGAGGAAAAGGAAGACGTGGATAATTAAGAATAAATTATATTATAATTCATGGCCCGTGGCGAACCGCCACTGCATTATTTGGCATATTTAGGTGCGACAACGCTTGCTGCCAACAGGAAAAAAAATATATTATACCGTTTAATCTGTATTACTTATTTTTTGACTACCTTTTCTTTTTTACTGAGTATCGTGAATACCTGATATAATAAAATACCGGTACTGATTTTTAAAATTTAAATAAAAAATATAACTACTTTACTTATCTATGCCGTTATTGTGAAAGTCTAAGCATATTTTTTGATAGTAGATACTTATATATTAAAAGGTCTTTATAAAAATTACAAAACACATATTCTACAACAGGTTTTTTACACATGATTTTTAGAAACAAAATTATTTACTTTAAGGAACAAGCAATAGCCGTACTAGTCGTCAATCCAAATATTCGTTAAATTTAACTATTCCAATATTGGATAGTCAACGATAAAATATTAGAATATATTCGTAAAGCTATAAATGCCATAACAAAATAGCGTACAATTGGGATGTAGATAATACAGCACTACATTAAAGAAAAATGACTACCTGCGCTGTACGCAAAGACAAATGTATTTTAAGAGTAGAGTAGAGTAGATTTTTGTGTTTTTAGTAAATAAAAACTTCAAAATATTCCACTATAATTATAATTGAATACTTAATAAATTGATTTTAAATATTCGTACAACAAATAGCTTAATATACCTAGGAAAAAAATTAGATATTAGAATTATTAAATATTCAGAATGAGGTCTCTAGTTCTATGTAGTATTTAATTATTAGGACAATGGTTTAAGAAAAAAAATATAGTAACTTTTTTTATTATTATGAAAGTATAGACGTAAGCCCAATGCATTACAACGGGGTAAATCTGTACTGAGTAAGTCAATCGGATATAAAGAATACATACAAATAAGTATTAACTACCAGACTGAAAGTCTCGGAATCAATGACATCTATATTAATAATTGTAAATTATTATGTGTAATATAATTTACAAACCAATAGATATCACTGCAGCTAGGGCCAGTTTTTTTTAATAATAGCGCATTTTTTAAAAATAAAAATTTGAGTGCTGCTGCTGGGGCTCGAACCCGCAACTTCAGAGTTATTAGTCTGAGACGTTACGGACGCGGTGATTTATCGATCCCGACTGATATTCAGATATTCACATTTTACCTTACTTTTTACAAGTATGTCACGAGCGGATCATTGTATTTGCTGTCAGATGCTAATAAATTAACAAAATACATCGCTTAAAGTCAAATATGGTAAGATTCGATATAATTAGGAGTAAAATATATATACATAGTTAAATTAAATACATAATAAGTATGTAATACTATAGCAAATAACACAAATTTGCTTATCTAAACCGAAAAAGGTCCGAGCACTGTTTTCTGCACCTATAATATTAAGGACTACAATAAAAAATATTGTTAATAATAATAAATAACTTTGACCAATTTTTCATTAATAATCTGTTTTTGATTTACAGATAAGAGTATTAAAAGTAATTAAAATCATACTCAGGATTGCATAAATAAGTATTTAAGATTTATACGAATTCGTAAAGTAAAATTTATAAAACTTTATTTCTTATCAAATCATTAATTTGGGTTTAGAAATAAACTCTATACAATAAGGCAAATGCATTGGTTGCTAAACTATATCAATGAAGACTTTCAAAGTTAAAAAATACTGGCGTATACTTAAATACAAATGAGCGGACAAATTCTCCTTGAGGGGCCCAAATCTAGAAAAAATCATATATTTATTAAAAAGGTAAAAACCGACCTCAAATAATGAATCTAAACTAAACTACAGTTGTTTGAGATGTACCTATATACTGGTGCATTTCAGGTATAAGCTCCTTTAGCCCTTTTTTATACATATTATACAAGAAAGAAATGGAGCGGAACATTGCCTTCAAAAGCACCTACTTTTTAGGTAGTACTTTCACAATAAACATTATTATTCAAAGTGATAGATTGTTTCAATGAACAAGGAAAATTATGAAAAATATAAATAAGGGGGCGAAATGGTATTAAACTGCGCAAACTAGACGCTGAAAAATAGAGCAGTAAAATCTATGACGTTGCCAAAAAAATCTTCATACATTCATTATGTTTTGATGAAATATTTAATGGGCTTTGTAACTCTAGATTTTAGATATCTCTTCTTAATAATGCCTATGCATTACAAATCAAAAACAAACAGTGATATTATGAAATGTTTATTATGCATCGGAAACATAAAATTTCAACAAAGCTTTCCTTCATTATATATTCTTTAACTTTCTCTTTTTTCTAATCTTTACATATGATATTGATGATAGGAAATCAATAAATTTTTATGCCAAAGGGAGTAATACTATTTTTTTGAATATCCTATAATATTAAAACATAGTGCTTTATCGTTAATTTATGCATATACCACAGCTGTAAAAGATCATAAATAATAAACGATCATAACTCAACAATATCGATGATAAGTTAATGAGTTTTCGCACCGTATAATCATTTTAGTTTAAAATGGATGCTGCAATGCGGACTGTTAAATATATCCTCGTCAGCTAATTGGATACGGCGGAAGGTGCACATTTTAAAGTTTTTTTATTTTATTTTATTCTGTCCTTGTTAATTCCCGGGTATTTAAGAGAGTTGTCTTTACATGTCTGAGAGCATGTCGGTCGCCGCTTTTTGCGGCAAGACCTGGCGACATTTGATAAGGCATGGTCGTGATTATATTTTATTATAGAAAATGACAGAGAGATATTTGACGACATTTTTACAACCGCTGGACGACCGCAAATTAACTGTTTTATTAATATAATATATAATAACATAATGCGCGAGAAATAAAAAATAAAATATATTGAAATATTATTTCATACATACTTTAAGATAATGTTGTTAGTGTCATAGCTTACTTATTCATATAATATTTATAAAAATTATAAAATAATGAGGAATATTTCTATAATTTGAAGATGAAATTGTTCATAAATTCATAAAAACTATAATTGTTATTTAAGTCATATAATATTTTACTCAATTTATGTGTACTTCATACATTTTTTTACTGTAATTAAGAATCATTTTAAAATAGTTATTATTGTATATTATTACAAGTATAACTAATAAAGTAAAATATAATTACAGTAAAATATTCTAAATAACACTTTAAAATGTACAAAATAATTTTTTGGGATATATATCTGTGCCTCAAAATTTACTCAAAAATAAATTTTCGGTAAAAAAAAGTCTATTTTAGATTTTGACTATTTTTTCAAAGCTAAATTTTCCAGATATTGCTATTCTAAAAATATTTTTATAATTTTTTTTATTGATTTAATTGAAATCAGCGTAATATCTGATCATTGTTGCAAAAACGTTGTGATACAGCGTTTTGATGAAAATACTGCAATGTAGTAATTATATAAGATTTTTTTGTAAATGTGTCGCCAATGTTAATTACGTACCTTTCGATCTCCGTTTTACGTCCACCTTCACGACCTGAAACAAGAAAAAAAAAACATCAGCATATAATTTAATCGAATTCCACATTTTTATACGTTAATTTTTGCACGGACTATGCAATTTTAATTTCGTGGTAGTTCATGCACGTAAAAAAATATTAAATTATTGTCAATTTGTATCCTTATATGATAATCAAATAGTCGGTTTTTATTTCCCGTTTGTGAAAGTACGAAGATTAGATTTTTGCGGATAAAATACTTACTTCTGCATGCGGTTAATTTATTACAATACTACATATATAATTATATTATATATATTTACTACAAAAATAAGCGGCAATATTATATGGTATTTTTGACTCAGTAATTTTATGATCACAGATGAAAATTTAACTGTGCAAT
This sequence comes from Plectrocnemia conspersa, assembly GCF_051122295.1. Taxonomy (NCBI): domain Eukaryota; kingdom Metazoa; phylum Arthropoda; class Insecta; order Trichoptera; family Polycentropodidae; genus Plectrocnemia; species Plectrocnemia conspersa. The sequence goes on along the minus strand of NW_028277166.1, from coordinate 8,916,759 downwards.
AGATACGTAAAATATATGGCATATTTCAGAAAATAGCATAAGACAAAAGAGTTTTTTGAATTCCATTGACAAATTTTAATAAATATAATTTTCACCCTTTGCTCTTCCATCTTCGGCTAAAAGTCAAAGTTTTTCGGACTACGCCACTCTGATATTTTAGATCCAATAAAGTAACGCGTTATGTTGTGAAAGCACATGTTTCAATAATTAAATAAATCAATTATAATAATAAAATATAAAAACAATATGAAACATTTTTTTTACAAGACAATAGTCTACAAAATTCCAATTGTATTCTAAGCTATGTTGAAGTAGAGTACCAATATATTCACCTTGCCATTCTTGGAGCATCCCTCAATAAGTGGCGCTGTTGGTTGTCGACTCCTGAACAAAGTTTAATAAGGAGCTTTCGATAAGTATGATATCGTATTTTATGACACCCTACATATACATTATATAGTGTATTATCGAATCGGTTATTGTAGTAAAAGTCTGTGTTCAAGTGCGTGCCCGGCAATCTCACCATTAATGGTCCTTAATGGCCCTGAATTATTATTTTATCTGGCGCAAGTAGTCCTATTAGGCTATTTTAATAATAGCGTGGAGGCGTTTTAGCTCATGTTTCATTTCGCTATGATATAACGATCTACGCATAATGTAGAATTAAAATAATTAACGTATAGGAGCGAATTGCCGTTAAGGAGTATCGATTGGAATATTTTAACGTGTGCAGATAATATATTTTTAGAGATACAGTTTTATAAAAGATATTTTTTCCCTTTTTTAGCTATAAATAATTGTAACAACCGCTTCCGAAACAAGTTACCAATGTTAGAATTAAATTTTTAGTTACTTCTAATGATTTTTGGAAGCACTTTAAAACTGCTTTTCGAGAAAGATAATATTTACTCTTGTCGTTAATTCGTGTGTGATGTGTTAAGTGTTTCCGTTGTCTGATTATTTTAAAACTATTTATAACCCGTTTTGTCAAATAGTGACATATTTATCAAGGTTGTCATTTGAGACGTGCTTAATCATTTAAGTGCCAAGGAGTGCAAGTGTCAGTACCTCTTGACAGTTTCCGCGTGCCTCATGAATTTTAGGTTAGAAATATATTTAGCTACTGATATTTTTACTTCAATTTTAATTTAAAATGTTGGAAACAAATAATTAAAATGTATGTTTTTTTAATTTACCCAAGATAACAAAATGAGTTCCACGACTGAAACATTTGAAAATGATATGATTACAGGCGGCCCTCGACTTTCGTACATAATTGGTTCCTAAAAATGTGTGCGAATGTTGAATGTTCGAAAGTAGAGGAAAGTAAAAAAAATTGAAATTGTGTGTATTTTAAAATATTTATTTATCAAGTAAATATAATATATTTGAGAGGCGTTTAAGAGACATGTTTTAGTGGGGTTTGCGGGTGTTTCCTTTGAAAAGTTATCAAGAGTTAACTGTTTTCTACTATTCTTTTTCTTTTCTTCATATAGTATTTTATAACATGCTATGTCTTTATTGATCGCCCTACGCACTTGAGATATGCGTTCTCCATTGGGATCATAATCTTCCATAATATTTAAAAATTTGTCAAGATGCGTGAAGGCTTCATTAATATTTTTCATTGTTAAAGAGTTTTCCAAAATAAACCTGTCTCATCAACATTAAATATTTGGCTAGAGGAATATTTTCCATCTTCAATAATTTTGGATGATTAGGAAATAAATTCTTTTGCAGCATCTATATCCGCATCAGCCGATTCTCCAGTTAATTTAATATTATGAAAAGAATACCTCATTTTAAAATTGTAAAACCAACCAGTACTTGCTTGAAAAACCATGCTAAAATATTTTTTTTAATTTATCCTTACAGTCTTTGTGCAAACTAAGAGCTTTTGCTTGAATAATTTAAATACTCAAGAGGGACTTCTTTTTGATGTTGTTTAAGTAAAAAAAATGTTTTTTTTTTAAATGTGCGAAATAGTGAATTGTGCGAAAGTCAAGGGCCGCCTGTATACTAAAACGCTAGTGAAAATATGACTTTATTGTAAGCTACACATAACAATGTTGCTAGACAGGATTGAGAGTTCAAGCACTCGCTCCATTAAGCCGAATTCGCGACCTTCCGGGCACTTTACGAGCTGCCTGGCCCTTCTGCAGTCGGCCATAATCCGATTTGTCGTCGGATCGGATAATCTCGGCCGTGTAGCAGCTCACATATTTCACAGCAATAATTGCGATCGCCGTGGGTGTGACACGACACCAAAGTTGCTCTGACACGTCAGCCCAGCACTTATCTGCATCAAATGCCAACTGTGCAACGATCACGATCTTATGACAGTGCTGCTTCGGACATGAGCTTGCGTTGGGCAATAATACAGCGATGGTCGTTTAGCTTTGGCTAATGCGGCACGACGCGTTTCGCGGTCATAAAATGACAGGTATATCGATCGATCCGAGGATAACTCTGAAACTTCGTGCAACTCTCTCTCACTCTCTATCCAGCATCATTGAGGATAGAATTGTGTTGTTGGATGAAGACGTGTTGTCAGATTAGGACAGCGTAGACCTTATTTAGCTAAAATATGATATTCACATTAATAAATCACTGTCTTTGCTATGATAACACTAGCAAACATTTTTCAACTTTTATGCAGAGGTAAATTCAAATTCAAAAACAAAAAAAAAATCTAGCACATCAGATTTTTCAATTAAAGATATTTTATAAATATATATGTAGGTTATAATTTTTGATCTTTGCATCAATCATGCAATATTTTTATTAAATATTTTATTTGTGTTTGCAACACTTTTTACATTGCCAATACAGTAATATTGCCATCACTGCTGTCAACTGAAATGGTCGAGTGAGAAAGTGCACTTAGAAACCTGCAAAATAATACGTAAAATCAGTAAAATGTTCATGGACAGCTCAAGACACTGCAAGACTTTGTTACATATGTGGAACATATATATTTGTCAAACAGAGAAATAATATTTTCACTATTTCGGGTGGCATCATAAGATTCCCTATCGAGCTCGACGGTTTACCGTTACATTCTAATTATAATCCACTACTATTTGCCTCTCAGCCATATACCGTGGGGGTGTTACCTTGCGCTTCTAAATAAATATTCACCATTTTATTTTTATTATATAAAAATGCTCTTTTCTTATATTAAATACAAATATTTTATTGCTTTTGGAAACAACAATAGTAGGAACACGTTTAATAATGACTATAATAATTATATTTATTTAAAAAACTGCGCAATTCTGCGCAAAATTAAAAAAATCAAATACATAAGTAGCAAAATTATGGAATGAAGTTAGTGGTATTGTTGGTTAATCAAATTTATTCATTTAACAATCCAGAACTGACGCCGATCCCCTAGAAATAAAAGTAGGAGGGGTGTCGCACGCAACGAAGAAAGAGATAAAGCATGCTATTTCGTGTAACGGTACTTCGTCCAGACGACATGGGAATCTTATGAAGCCTTCGGGTGTCATATTGTTGATCAAGACAAATTATGGGCTTCTCATGTTTGTTGCACATCTTGTAAAGTAAATCTAACTCAGTGGTTATATGGAAAAGGAGGTACGATGTCATTTGGTGTTCCAAAGGTGCGGAGGAAACCAAGAGATCATGTAACAGATTGCAACTTCTGCCTTACTGACGTCACAGGATTCTCAAGTAAAAATAAACATTGCATTTCGTATCCGAACCTTCCATCTGTCATAAGACCAGTTTTACATAGTTCTAACATACCAGTGCCTACTCCACCATAAAATATAGAAGATATTATTTTTCATGAATTGAAAATCGTGCAATGAAAGTTATGACGAAAAGAAGCCACATTTAATTCAACAAAGTGAGCTTAACGATCTGGTAAGGAACCCTAATTTATCAAAGCAACATCCTGGATTGCTCAGCTCACAACTGAAATAATATAATTCACTTTCAACAGAAACTAAGATTTCTTATTTTAGAAGCAAAAATAAAAATCTAACTGTTTATTTCAATATGATGGATGGTGTTTGTTATTGCAAGGATATACATGGATTATTCCAATAAATGAACTAAGATTATGATCCAGGTGATTGGCGTCTGTTCATAGATTCATCTAAAGCAGTTTTGCTTCACAATGGTACTAAAAACCATCGATTTCAATAGCTCGTGCGGTCAATATGAAAGAAACTTACGACAGCATGTCTCTTCTGATGAATTTGAAAAATACAATGGAATATTTGTGGATACTAGAAAGTTTTTGCCTTACTGCTAGGTTTTCAAGGAGAAGTATTGCTGCTTCTTGTGCCTATGGATAGCAGAGAAACACGTGAGCATTATAAATAATAACATTTATGCCTGGGAATGCCAATATTAAATTTAAGCCACTTGTGAATTCAGAGAAAGATTTCTTACCACCTTTACACATAAAGCACGGTCTCGTGAATTTTTTTTAAACAGTGCTGATTTTCAATATCTTATGCCAAAATTTCCAAAAAATTTTGAAGCAAAGTTGAAAGAAAGTATTTTTATTGGGTCACAAATATGCAAAATATTACAGGACAAGTAGTACAAAAACCACCTCACTAGTGCTCAGCTAGCTTCAGAGCTTTTTTGGTAATAATAAAGACCCTAACTATGCTGATTTAGTGAAACAGTTATTAGGCTGTTATCAAAAAATGGGTACAAAAATGTTACTTAAAATTAATTTTCTTCATTCGCATCTTGACTTTTTTCTGGAAAACTGGGTGAAAGTTTCCAACAAGAAATGGCTATTATAGAAAACCGTTTTCAAGGAAAATATAATTTATTTATTTTTATTTATTTTTTAGATTAAATTAAGACCATCGTGGCCTAACAGGTTGCCCCAATGCGCCACGATGGTCGAAATCAAATTTTAAATTTATAAAACATAAAAAACGTATATATTCATAAATATAACAATACGTAAACATAACAAAAAATTATAAAATATCAAAATTAAATGATACAAACTGGATCAGATCCTCGTAGCTAACATTAAATAGGTCAATATGTAATGCCGGCGTATTAAGGAGCCGGATAGCCACAGCTATAGGCGAGTCGGCAAGTGCGGATGTCCTAGCCCTAACGGCCATCAAAAGAGGTCTCGATCGTGATTCTCGAAAATGTTCCGGAACCCAAAACTGTAATTCCTCGAGAATAGCTGGATTGTCGACAGCACCTTTTAGTAATTTTAAAAATGCTTTGCGACATACAGCTTTCTGCAAGAACTCAGCGAATCATATCCCAACGCTCCTAAAAGAAAGGCGCTGGGATATAAGTACGGATAATAACCAAATGTCCTTTTGTAAAGGTATCTTAAATACCTTTTTTGAATTTTTTCCACTAAAAGGGAATATTTGGCTATTCGGGGATTCCAAATTATAGATCCCGATTCAAGAATGCTACGAACTAAGGTGTCATAGAGGATGCGAATAACTAACGGATCGTCAAAGTGAAATGCATTCCTCATAACAAAGCCGAGCATCTTGGAAGATTTATCACAGACGTCGTGTATGTGTAGAGAGAACCTCCATTTGCTCTCGAAAGTGATTCCGAGATCTTTAGTGGAAGTTTCTTTAGTCAAAATGTTACCACCGAGATGGTAGAAATAAGCTGATGGCGAACAGGATCGAGAAAATGACACAGTATGGCACTTTCCGACACTAAAGGGCAGACGGTTAATGGTAACCCATCAGGGAATGCTACTATAATGGCAGATTAGTGCTGGATCCTGCAAAGAGAAACTGACAAAGTATAATATAAGCGAAGAAAATATACCAAGAAGCATTTTTAATTCTGTTTTTTCAATTGATGATTATCTTTATACATTTGTGATATTTTTTAATATAAACTAGTAAATATATTATCTACTTTTTTTACTCCATATTATCACAACTTTCCATTCAAATAATGATTTTACTGTAACATCAAAACTTGACGTGATACATTATGATCACTGAGTCTTTGAATATGTATGATAAACTTTGTTGGCCAGTGTAATATGCCATAAAGACTGCTTCATTACTTAAATTTAAAAATTTATATCGCAATCTAACATTCATAGACGAAAACAATTTAACAAAAAACATTGTTTATGAATATGATCAAGTGTTGAATGTTATAATTGAGTAGAAAAGTTATTCTATAAATCTAGTCAGCCATATGCTGTTGCGAAGAACTTCCCACGGCAAAGGCACTTCATTTAATTATTTTCAATAATTCACCGACGATGTGTTTACAACGACACACTTCCAATTAAGCAATAGAGCTAAGAACCGATGCCCAAGGATACGCCGATTCCATAAAACATTCTACACTTCTTGCACGGAGCGGACGTAACCTTTGACTCGGCCATATTTCATTGCACCCTCGGGGGCGAGCGGAACGCGACTATAAATTGTATGTCTTTACAATAATTGAAACAGCAACAACAACAATAACAACAATAACAACGGAAAAACGACTTAATGAACTCGATCGGTGCAAAAATCAAAGTTGTATCGGAATGCGCGCGTCATGCCGTGTCACGTTCTGTCGCGTCACGCTCGATTCGTCACGCTGGCAATATGACATGTCCCTGTATAAAAATCATAAATACAATTTGTTCTGCGTGAAATGCATCCACATGATGCTGCTGCACATGACTCTTGTATACATATTTTTATAGCAGACTTAAAAGTAGTTTTGGTGATGCAATAGCTATAGTATTATAGCTCAATACCCGGTAATATAATATAAACACACAGAGTGGCATTCAGAAAATTTAAGTAAAAACGACATTCCTTGCAATAAGTGCATTGTCGTAAGCAGACCTGCCAATAAGGGGGAGATGGGACAAATTCCCGGGGTACGTTTTCCTTGTGGGGCCCGACTCTGGAAAAATTCATAGCAAGAATATATGCATGAAAAAGTAAAAACCGACCTCAAATAATGAATATGAACTAAACTACAGTTTTTGAGATGTATGTACTGATGTATTTCAAGTATAAGCCATTTTTATACATACAAGAAATAAAAGAAGCGGAACATTGCCTTCAAAAGCACCCATTTTCTATGTAATACTTTCACAATAAAATTTGTTTGCAAATTATTGTTGACTTTATTGCTTTTTGAACATTAAAAAATATCAGACATGAGAGAACATATTCATCAAATGTAAATTAGTAGCAGTAAATTTAGGTATTCTATCTGAAAATTCAGATCGAATACCGAAGGAGCAAAAAATCAATAACAGCACCAGCTGAATTATATAAATTTAATGTTTTTCTAGATTGTATTATCGGTAATTTGTTAACTAGATTTATTGCAGAAAAATAAATAAATAATACATTCAGTTTCATGTGGTTATTCATAAAAGAAAATTTAGAAAAAACAGTCTCGAATCTATCCCGATAATATTTTTTAAAATATGTCATTTGAATAAAATCATATCGGAATACATTTTCACCAGTAAATAAATATTTTTACTATTGAAAATATAAATTATATGGCAGGTGTTAGTAAAATTATATGATTTCAACTTTTCTACATACCTATCATTATTTATTTACATCCGATATATAAATGTTACTGAATGTGTATTTTTTGGTGAAGTTATATTTTTACTAGTAGAGTTTAAATACATTTTCACCAGTAGATATATATTTCTACTAGCAAAAATATAATTTAACTGATTGGCGCAAATATGCTGCACTAAAATGTCTATAAAACTCAATTTGGCAGTTGCGAAATTTTCTGTTCAAACCCAAACCTAACCTAATGAAAGTTCTAAAACTAATTATAGCTTAAGAACTTTTATTAGATCAAGTTTAAAATACAAACTAAGCCAACTCATCTCTCAGGGGAAAATAAGCGGAAGAATAAGTACAGACAGACATCGCATCTCATATATTGCTCCATAGTTTGTCTGCATTTCCATATTACACTATGTTTTAAAAATATGATAGCTATCCTTACCGATATTACTATGAACTTCTAATTTAAGAGGACTGATTAAAGTATATTCAAAATGAATTTTGGTCAATAGGAGAGCGCAAAAACAATTATCACTTCTCAGAAGGCAAAAATTCACGTCAGAAGCAATAAAATCGTGTCGGCGCCGTCGCAGTGGGAACGCTCGTTACCGAGCGTTCCCACTGCGACGGCGCCGACACGATTTTATTGCTTCTGACGTGAATTTTTGCCTTCTGAGAAGGGATAATTGTTTTTTGCGCTCTCCTATTGGTCAAAATTCGGTTTGGATGTGCTTTTTTCATTTCAGAAAGTATGTCGTAATGGTGGCTAATTTTTATATTTATTTGTGGCATACTCGTACCGATTATTATTTATTCAAGAAATTATATTGCGATGTTTAAAAATAAATAAAATGCCATTTTTGTCATGAGGCTCGGAACCATTGTTTTCCCATGTCCTGGGTTCGCTCTCAGTGGCCCTTGTTTTTTTTTTGTATTTTATATTTTATATATTTTATATATAGAAATTAAAATCACTAAATATATAATAAATATTTTTTTTAATAACATATGCCATATTTTTATGTTTATCTTATTGTTTGTATTTAAAAGTATTGAAAAATTGTCTAAAAAAATTTTTTTGTGTATGTTTGTAATACTAAAATTTTCGAAATTAGTATTTATTGATATGGTTTAGAATCGTTGTAAAATATTTTCATAATAATAATAATTTTTACATTAATTTAAAAGTCTTTATATAATATTATTTATATAAATGTAATACTAAAATATAAAATTTTAAACTATTACTTAATTTACGAACATATAATAGATATGTATATTTTAAAGTAGTTATATTAGACAGAAATACTTATTGCACAATTTGCTAGTCATTTCTGATACAATAGTCATTTCGACTTGCTAGCACTAAGTCCTGGAAATGTAAAATACATATTTCACAATTGACTTATCCAATAAATTAAAACTGATTAAAAGGGAAATCAAATTAAATTTTGTATAAATTGCTAAAACCATAACCCTCTCGCGCGCTAATTAATTATTTTGGAATTTTTGGTTGAAAAATTACTATTTAAAATTCTTATTATATATATAAAAAAAAGTAGCTTTGATTAAATATATTAAAAAAAAATTTTTTTTGGAAATTTTGAAATATCTGTCGGTTGATATAACGACCATTGACCACTTAGGGTCGTATTATAAGAATATTTTTTTATATAATAAATGATCAAGTAGTAGCAAAAATATAATTTATTGTTTGAAATATATTACATATAAACATAATACTTTGAGATTGTTTTAATGTTTTAATTTGATTTTATCGCTTTTTTGGCCAACTTTATAGCGACAACTTTATTTCATATGGTCGATATATCAACCAAAGAACTTCCTCGACGACATATTTTGATGCTAAGGATGATTTTATTATGGATAGGTATTGAATTATAGACCGTAATGTCGTCGGTCGATATATCGACCGATTTAGGCCTTTGCGCGCTAAAAGCTGATAACAAATATTGACAAATTAAGTTGGTAATTTTTCTCTTGCATTAAATGAAATTTGTTGAAAATAGAATTTTGAACAACATATTTCTTTCGTGAAATTTAAAAAAAAATATATAAAGTAAATTTTAGTCATTTCTGTAAATTTACATTTTCTAATATCACAATATTCACCGATTATACCTTTACTTTCAATACTTAATTTTATAGTTTTAGTCTTTTAAATATTTATTACTCTAATAATTTTTTTGCTATATTCACTTTTTCGTATAGTAATAATTTTGAATAGCATTTTTAACTATTCAATTTGTAATTAAACTTTTTTGCATGCACAATCATACTGACACATATATTTTAAGTACAGGTGTGTCTGAGGTTTAAATCATAGAGAATAATACGATATAAATAACATTGCGTCTTTTAACTAATGCAGATGTTTTGAAGAATAATAAGCTGTCATAAAATAAAATAAATATAAGCAGTCGATCTCCGTTAGTATCATAACTCAAATGCCAATGAATCACGTCTCAGGTTGCTATTGATAGACCTTTCAAAACTTGTTTTAAACGCGATTCTATCTTAACATCGGGAGTCAATTATCATTTTTTTCAACATAAAAACAATATTTTTTTGCATATATCATAGATACTTTCAACAGACCAAAGATTAATTTGAGATTGTGCCAATTTACAGTCAGGTAGTACGTGCAAATAGCGCAGTATTTCGTTGCATTTCAGATGTGCATACATTTGTTGCAAATCATCGGTTCGCAATATCACTAGTACACGATAGATAACGTCGGGGAATTTAACCTCTTTTCACCCCGACAGTGATTGGCACCAACAAAGAACTGACAGACGTTGAAAATAAAACGAATGCATTCGACTGCTATGCGATTCTGAGTAGACCCTTTGTATTACTGAACACACTATATGTATAAGTAAATATGTAGTTAGATATCAAACTTGCTTAAGTACAATTTTAGAAGTCTAAGTGTATAAAATTTATTCATTTCAATGACATTAATCGTATTGAACAAAGAGAAACTGTTTATTTTTATAATTGATCCTCTCCATATATTGCAGATCAAAACTGTAAATTGGCCTACACCATTTTTAGTCATCTATAAAAAGTATCTAAGTAATCATATATAGATTTTAACCCATTTACTAACTTATAAGATTGGGCGAATAGTATCATTTATAAAACATATAGAAGAATACAATTAAATACTATTTTGTATATTAACTAATGATGCTCAAGCTCTGCTTCCTGGTAAGTTAATAGGATCATTGTGCCTGGGATTAAGGACTTGTCAGTTCGGTCCAATAAAGGGGAGAATTCTTGCTAGATCATTAATCATTGTTTATTGACGCCTTCTAACAGCGACAAAAACGCATTATGGCTCATTGTGCATAACGATTGCAGTAAATTCAACGGAGAATGCCGCACTATTGTGTTGTGAAGTAGGTGTCGAGGTTAAATTTTGCTAAATATCTAAAGTGGGATCGGCGATGTTTAACAATCAGTCGTAAAATGGTTAGAAAACATATTCGCCGTTCGAAAGCTATTGTTCATTTAAAGGTGTATACCTAATATTATATAAAGAATAATATTCTTAATCTTTAGGTCTATTTATTTTAGAAGATGTTCTAAAGTCACCTCATAAGAAGAGTAAAAAATCGTGTATCAAAATATTCGAAATATCGGAAAGCGTTAGAAGAGGAACAAGCCGGGTTTCGTCCGCATCGTTCCATGACCATTAAAGCGGTGGCAAAATCTCTCGATTTTAAAATCAAGGTCAATGTAGTATATACTGACTTTAAATATATATTTAACGAAGTTTGTCATGAGCTATTTCTTCAAAAGTTAAGCGACTATAGTTTCTCGAGCGGTCTTGTTAGTTAATTAGAGATACTTCCGCTTACATTCGACAAGAATGAAAATTTTCTTTGCACATCGCCAAAGTTTGCGATGTGCTCAGCTTCATTATGCGAAGCGCGTGTCACTTATATAATATATGGGCGATTTGCATTCTGTACGATACGCTAGTTCGTAGCGTCCTTGAATATGGCTTCATTGTCTGGAATGCTAGTGAAATGAAGAACTCCTTCTAGGAGTGAATTAAAAAAAAAAATCTGAGATGTATCTACAAAACGGATTACGAGTCATATATAGTACCAATAATGACGGATTGGAAAAATCTGTCATATTTGTAATAAAAAAAATATATAAATTACATACATGCAGCAATTATGCAAAATGATCTGGTCAGTTCATTTCTTCCATTTGACATATCAGACAAAATACAACTAGAACAAATCCTAATTGATTGAGACGGTCGCTAATGTCGTAGATAAATTGACTTTCTGCGGTCGAGTTGAGTTCAAAACGACTCGTGAGATAACTGTTTTGCAAGATTGTAACATCAAAGACAATTGAAATGGACGCTCGGCTCGCTTATTTATAGTGTTGATTCAAACATCGACATTATACAAATATTTGTTAAAAATAACAATGGATAATCTAACCGTTGTATGCAAGGAGGAGACCTTCGAGATGATAAATACTCGAAGATATTGCCAATTGATTTAATACGAACGAATGTGCAAACTTAAGCAAATGGCGAAGGTGTTACTTAGATGAATGGATGCTGTAGCGTGGCGAATGATTAAGTGTTTTTGTCTTCCGAGATGATTTGATAATATTTAATACGTTTGCGATGCAATGTTTTGTATTAAATGGTTAAGAAATCTTTGATAGAAGATTGCGTTTTTGCTTAAAATATCTGTATTTAAAAAACATCTTTCATGATATTTGATAGCTACATTAATAGCTGTAGATTTTGATAATGTAAGAAATAAAAATATTGTTTTTTTGGATCTGGCATAATTTACTTTTTTATTATATATTTTTTTTGTACAGATTGTGGTGACACTTATGTTTAAGCATTGAAAAATATTGCTTTCATGTCAAATCTATTAAATGGATATTTTTTTGTAATAATAAATATGATAGCTAAATATCAAATTACATATTATTTAAATATGTTAAAGTAGTACCTACATAATTTTAGTTACTTACAGTAATCTTAGTTTGTTTATAATATATACATTATTATAGTAATTTTTCAGGGTAATATTTGTTACTAAAAAAACAGTGCTATATTTCTTAGAGGTATATATAATACAATAAACTTTATAACACTATGGAATAAAAAACTATTTTTGGTAAGGATTCATGTAAGGTTTACCTTTTAAAGCAATAAGATTTTTATTTATTATTTATTATCAAAAATAATTTGTATAATTGAAATTTAGAAAACTAAAATTAAACTTTAAAATTATTCGTATTGATTTAAGACACAATTAAATTCCAGTTATTGTGAAATAGATCACTGTTGCACAATATTAATGCAGAAATATGAGCCAATTCTTGATGTTCGGCAATTACAAAGTATTTTTTCTTCATTATTTTGTTTGCTAGCTATTATACCAAAAATATTAAAATTAAAATTTTGCAAAACAAATATCTTAGGGGTTGGTCAGTTTTTAAGTCACTTTTTTATTTGTCAGTTAGTATTTCAAATGACAATCATAATATAAATCTCATCTCGCCCAACAAAAAGACACGATTGGACTATAAATAATACAGCGGTACTTCGAAGAAAAAAACCTTTTTGTAAAAGTCAGTTTTTTGATGATTTTAGAAATCAAAATATTAAAAATATTTTATTACATTAATAAAAAAATGGTTTAGAGTATTATAATATTTATATTGAAGTCTTTAGCTGTCGATTTCTATAATTAATAACGTAAGTAATGGTAGATTTTTGGAAATAAATCATTTTAAGCTACTTGAAGCGTGATATGAGCAAAAATACTTGTATTGTTGGTAAATAGTAAAGGAATTCTGCCCAAGATTGGGGACCGTTTCTCGACGCTTTCATATTTTAACTTTGAAGCGAATCTGACCATTTAGGCGCATACTTGTTCAAGTAAACAATAATTTGTTATTACGGTATTGTTCAAGTGATAGAATGTTTGTTTGTAATGGATTTTTCATTATTACAGAAGTCAGCTGCAGCTGGTCATTTGAAATAGGGATAGTTTATAATATTTTTCCATATGTACGACGATTTACTTATAATTATAAGTTCGAATTTAAATAAGCACGTAGCCTTTCCATTTCAGGCGTCAGACTTAGTCGAGCCCAGCCGTCACATCTGACACTAAAAGGCGATCCACGGTACAAAAGAATTTATCTATGTGATTATATATACAATATATATAAATTATTGCATATAATTTTAAATACAAAGCATTGGCATCGCATAAAACTATTTTACATTTTGTATATGGGATAATCAGAAGAATAATTATCAGTTAATTAAATCTGAGAGATAAAAACTGTACTTCCAATCAGAAACTCCATATAGAAATTTAAATAAATATTATATAACTGCAGTTTTAAATAAAAAATAATGATAAACGATTCTTTGACTCTTAATGTTTACAGACTCCATTTCAGACAAGTACAGAAAACACCTACTCTCATTTTTTTCATTTTTGCCACTTATGCACTTACTAAAAAAACATACGTTATATGATCCCCACGAGCGTTATTATAGGATAGGTCCACGACTAAGGGGAGACGAAATCACAGTATTGGAATCAATTGTTGGCGGCCCGCTAGTGATTACTAGGCGTGGTGTACAGTATAATACCAAAGTGGTAGTAATTAGTGAAAATTGTGATAGATAGACTCGTGTGGATATGGATAGTGGAAATCATGCACCGCCAGTGGCGGCCGTCACGCGTGACTATTAGCGTGTTTTATGATAAATGTGGTGAAGTGTTGTTCGAGAGAGGTGCGGCCCGCGTACACGGTTTTAAGACGTAGGCGAAACGCCTCGGCTAACTTTGACCAGCACCATGGGACAGGGGTAGCCAACGAATTAATAAGAATTGCGCAAAAAAAGTCACAAAAAACAAATTTTAGTAGAGAGAAAAAAACCTATTTACCTTCTTTGAATTTCACACATTTTGTATTTAGGCATTTGCTTTATTATTAAAGTAATTTATTCAAGGGTAAATTATTACAAATTTGAATTGTATTTAGGTTATTATTTTATAACAATGCTCTAGTTTTTGAAGGTGTACTAAGCCCATATATTTGCTTAAAAATTATGCTAATTACTTTTGTTGGCTTTGCTACCTGCTCGTATATAAATAATAGATTTTGCTGCCATTTGACAAACACAGTATTTAAATAAATGTATTTTTAGTCTGTTATAGCGAATCAGTTACTTTTTGAAGTTGCTTAGATATGGATTTGGAGTACCCGAAAGAGGCGCGATCGCGTCTCATATTCTTACCCGTCGCGGTCAAGACCCCAGCGCTTGAGAATATTTCTTTAGCACGAGCCATCCAGCTTCACAATGAGCTTGCCAAGCAAAAATATGTTTTTGGCGACAACTATAAAAAGCTGGAAAAAATATATAGGATGATGCTCATGTGTACTGTAGCAACCAGACACAGATGGGTCGACGTTCAAAAGGGTCATTGTCTCAAACCGTAAACTCGCGTTAATGCCTGTGACCAAAAACGATCATTTATTAATAATGGAGACAAGCATAATAGCGTAAAGTATTTGGGGACCACACGTAACACGAGTTCACAGTAAATATTCTCCGTCGTTAAGGGAATCCCTTCGTAGCGAAACGGTCACGAATATCATAAATCACCACATCCATGACATTTCCGAAAAATGCAATATGACCTTGGACGAGTGAACGTCGCTTTCTAAAGGCGTAGACGCATTTCGCCATTCCATGAAGCGACTGCAGCGATTGGGTCGAAGATCGCTGCACATATACGATTAGCCAGCAAGTCTGGACTCTGATGAGGAGGGACAGACAGTCGGAGGGTAAAACAGTCAGAAGACAGACAGTCAGAGTCACCAGTAGCCACCCGAAGAGACCAGCAGACACCCCCTCATCGACAGATGCAAAGAGACAAATTCTCAATTTCTACATCCCTATTTATTACAGAGATAAAGCGAATTATTTTTAATAATATAAAATAATTAACCACGGTTTTAAAAGCACATGTGAAAATGTGTGAATTTCTAAATTAAAGTAAACATTAAGGTTAAGTAATATTTTTGTAATGAAATATTGGTAATTATTTAGTACTAAATGATTATAAATATTTTATTGAAGATGATTTGCTAAGAGCAACTTATGTTTAATCATGAGTTAATTTAAATATATACAATTTCATAAGGTCATCTAACTGTATGTTTATGATAGAATAAATTGATATATAGTGTCTGTTGTACATATTATTTGTTTTTCTACATCTGAAAGATCCGCAAGATAGCTTTACTCAAGACAAAAATAATAAACATCTTATATAGACTTTCAATTAAATCTTAAAGCATCTCATCTTTTAAGCAAACGGATTGAAATTATGCTTGTGACCATTAAATATTATATGAATAAACACGTGTGGTAGATTCTATTGAATGTAAGTATTCTAGTCATATAGTTTCGCATGCAACAATGTAGATCCTTCATAAGAATCCAGAGCACGCAGAGTAGAAATCATCGCCTCGATCTAAAATTAGTTTGTGTCTATAATATGGACAATGTATAAATTACTATTTAACACCACACGTACGGATCAGTATCACGATATGCGGTTCAGTAATATGCTTTAATAATTGTTAAGTATCTACGTTTGTAGAATATTCAAGTTGGTAATAGGTATCAAAAAAGATCGCCGATATCACACGACCTCTATAGAAAAAAATATCACCCTATTTCCATATTATACTATAACTGCAAAATGAAAATGTTCATTTACTATCAAGGATATTAAGATTAATATATTGCATATATTGTGAAGAAATAATAGTATAAATATTTTTTTTATGAAATGGTGAATTTACAGAATCATATTAGTACTATAATGTGTAAAATTATGATACGTTTTAATTGATTCAAATGATTTCAATATAAAGACAATTAAACAGGGTCATGAACTCAACCCCAATCGGTACATTCTCCACTCGAGATAACCATCCATATTGTATAATTTCATAATTATAACGCATATCTCATTTGGAAGTGTTTAAAGGGCATTACACCATGATCCAGTGATAGCCATCGGTGGCCCGCGGGTGCCCTCTGAGCAAAAGTACGTGCCCTCCTACCGACACGTACCACAATACATAATACGTGAATTAAGCTTGATTACTATAATTACAAGCAAACCGTGCACAATGAGTTGTGTGGGTGGAAAACGTACCGATTTCACAGAGTCACCACGGGTTGTTTCAATTCGGTAAATGTGAAGAAAAAGGATAACGCTTGATGAGACCCAATTGTCTCGTTTCAGTCGTTTTTACACTAAAAGAGCACTTGGACAATGATATCATGCATTTAAATAATGATGGCAGTTAATTCTCGTTGAACGACATGCTTAGTTTTTGAATGCTTTTAGCGTATTGGCTTAAAATTCACATAATGACACTTGTTTTTGCAACAAGTTTTAAAATCAAAAAAGCAAAAAAAAACTAGTCTATGATCGCATAAATAGAGATTAAATTAATTTTACGATTAGTCTGTGATGAACAGATTTTTTTTGATTTTTTCGATTTCCAGTTATATTGGACACAGTGGCATAACCAGGATTTTGCCGGGGGAGGGGAGGGGGGTTGTTAATAAAATTAACGAGAAATTAAAAAAAATATATTATGTATTTAAATTCAATTATAATATATTTTCAGCAAATTAACAAATATTATTTATTAATATTTATAAAGTAAACATAAAATTAAAAATTAAATTTGAAAGCCATCTAATTCAAAGCATCGTAAAGAATTGATTCAAAATATTAAAATAAAACGAAGATTCAATATACTCTTTAGACTTACGCTAAGCAGACAAAAGCAGAAAAAATCTCGTCAAGTTCGATCGAATATCAAGGTTTAGGTTTGCCCAGTAACATTGTAATGCCTACACTACACTCTCTGGAAGTTGGCCAAGGTTGGCCAAGGACGGAGAATATAGTGGGTTGCTTCAGGGTTACTTCGGTCGAGCTTGGTCTAAGATATCTTGTTGTCCGAGGTTACTGAGAACGGGAGGTAAGGTGGGGGTAATTCAGTCGACTTGGCCAGCTTCGAGCGCTTCCAAACATTGTCGGCAAACGGACCGGAGTCAAAAGAACCGAAGTCGGAACTGCTCTTTCGAGCGCGAGCGGTGAGATACTTCCCCTTTCGCTCTCTCGCGTGTTAAGTGACGACAGTGAGAGAGATAATGATATAGTTTTTCGCAAACTGTGATAGAACGAGTAACTCGGTTTAATTTCAGTATGCGCGTAGGCGTCCTATGGTCAACACGCATGTCGAGCATTGCATCGTAGTCACGTGGTCAAGTTATAATACCACATGCTTATCGTGGACTTCACCAGACCCTTACTTACATATTTTAATATTTTAGGTCACAAAAAGGGATTAATTATATTTTTGATAGTATATTATTCTAACAGATATCGTTATTATATTATTTTTCGTATAAAATTAAATAATTAAAAAATAATTAGTGGTACCTGATTTTGTTAAAAAAATCGTTTCGAATATTCTTATATATTTTCCTAGATCGGTTTATATAAATGTCACACCATAACGAATTCTTGCTTAGGATCGATGGCGACAAATTCTAGAATAGTCACAGATCTGGTGTTCGTATTCTGAAGTATCGTTTTTATGCCTTATGGCATTTTGCAAAAGCCGACAAAGATTTTGTGTAAATTGAATATTTACGACCGAAAAGTTTTCACTGATATTGTATTGGTGAGTGCCCACACAAACTTAATAAAATGACAATTTAAAAATTGCGATTATTTGATACATTTTTCGATCGCCGCATATATGCCAACTGTACGTGACAGAAGCCGCCGTCATTCACGGACGTCATTCACGGCTGCCGTCCGGACGGCATATGAAATTTGTGGCAGTGTGGTCGCTTACTCGAAGTCGTAGGGCTCGGCCGACTTCAGTTGTAACTTCGGTTCGGACAATTTCCAGAGAGTAGTACTGCGTTTACGCTAAATAGGCAAAAGCAGAAAAAATCTCGTCAAGTTCGATCGAATATCAAGTATAGTCCACAAAAATTCTTTCTACTACAATCAATGATAATCGTTTGTGTTAGGAAATCCGATGAAAACGACCAGAATTGTTGGCACATTGACATCGAAAGGTTAACGTTTTGTGGGTATACATCAGATAAAGCAAAATCGCTTGGTGTGCTGAAGACTGGATAAGTCTGAAGACTGTGAATGTGTATTTTTCAGTGAAATTATATTTTAATCGGTATAAATTAAATTTCACTAACTGTTTTAGTGAAATTATATCCGAATACATGTTCATATATATTTCTACTAGCGACAATATAATTTTACTGATAGGCACCACTGGAATAATATGCTGCTCTAAAATGTCTATTCAATTCAATTTTACAGTTGCGAAACGCCAGTTTTCTGTTTATACTCAAACCTAACCCAATACAAGTTTAAAAACTATAGTTAGTTTTAAGTCAATTTAGGTTTGGATTTGTCCAGTAACATTGTAACAGTTTCGTTTTCCAACTTCAACAACTGTTATTAGAATCTGTCATATAAATTATATTTTCAGTAGTAGAAATATATACCTACCTAAAAAAATATTCTGATATGATTTTACTGATATATTACAGTGAAAATATATTTTCACAGGTAATACAAATTTACTGTTAAATATATATAATATGGGATTAGAAAAATTTATCGCCCGTAATTAATTGCTCACATGATCAATTTAAAGCCTATAAATTAAAAATAAGGAGACTTAGAATTAAGTGCAGCTAAAAATATAATTTATATGCCATTTATAACATATAACCAAAATATAAATAACCGATATTTTAAGAATTTATGTTAAGGTATTATCACAAATCGGAAATTTGATGCTCGAGTTTAAGTGTGACTGATTCTGAAGATTGCATAAAAATTTATTTTGATTTTTTGCAGTGTACTATGTATACATATACTGTTATATTGTGATACCTACTTATTATATTGGTTTTTTATTTTTTTGGGACACATGTAACTATTAAAATACATAAACTACGTATTTATTCACATATTTCCATACGCCTATTTTTTATTTTCGTACTATTCCTTCACGGTTTATAGAATTACAAAAATATTATAATCGTAGCTTAACCTTATGAAGTCCATTACTAAAAGAAAAAACTTTTCATGATCTGACTAAACACACATCGCTGCTCCTAGACTTTAAAATAAACTAGGCTGTAAATTGTTCATGCGATCAATTGACGCGACGGTAAACTAATACCTGAAAGACTTGACTTCGAATCGCATTTTTATTTATATACAGTATTTTTAAATTTCTATCTGATAGATCAGAATTAGTGATAATTATAAAATTATAATTTCGATTGATCACCACATATTAGGTTTTTCCAGATATTTCTAATTTTATTGATGAATAATTAAAGTTAGGTCGTGCACAGCGACGTTCTGATTTGTAAGCTGAAATGATTAGTGAGTTTATATTTATTAAAATGTATGTCACTGATTTTATTCAAGTGTCTCACATTTGCCCCCATATCTTTCAAATTAACCAGGCTTGGTATGTATACATACATATACATATATAATTAAAATATATGCAAGATTACACTAGTGGATTATTGTGTCAAAAGCCTTCATCTAAACTTTATCATTTTAATACAATTAAAATCAATGATTGATTTGAGTGGATTATTATTAATATAGCTTCAGAGTAATAATTTACAGGCGTAACGATTTACTGTAAAAATCATTTCGTGTCAAACCATTGCTATTAAACGATGGCCGACTGCATTTAGATTTATTGTATATGGATGGTTAACATAATTTCATCCGTCTAACGGACTTTTGATTTACAGCCAAGAAAGTGAAAGACCCCAACGGCGTGTTTACCGTTAGCTTTTAATCCACATAATCCACGGTTGGGTTAAGTGAATCAATTTTACAAAAATTACCCACGGCGCGGGTCAAGACCCCGACCTCTCGACTCCTCAAGTATCATTACGCCCAGACGGTGTTTACTAAATAATTACCTTTTTGCACATACACAGCAGTGGCGGTGGTGGCTCAATATATAAGGCGAAAACATTTCGAGTGCAATTTCCGCTTCCTGGGTATTGGATTAACATTATTAATTAAATTATTAATTAAACTATATATTTATATAGGTGCTTTAAAAATAGTAAAATAAGATTATATGAATAATAAGCATTATGAGAATAAATTTAAATAACCACTTCGCATAGTTATGCGTAAGTGAGCCTTGTTATTTTATGCATCCTCATTAAATGACATTGTGGACATAATTACTCGTAGAAGCAATTTAAACATAACAAGCATTATAATATTTAGTTATGTATATAAATATCATACTAATTAGAACAAACTATTATAGAAATATTGATCGGTGATCAACATTTATTAGTTTAAGACCGAAAAATATTATATTATATACCTATTTATATTAAGAAGTTAAACCTTTTTAAAATCATAAACTTGAATTTTAATATAATATTATGGCAATATAATATAGAAAGAAAATACTTTAAGCTTTAATTTTGTTTAAAAAAGATGTCAAATAATAATTAAAATAACACTTTTTATAATGCTGGTTTGAGACAGCTCTTGTGAATTCTAAATGAGGATGTTGGTTTGTCAATTGCATCGTTCTTTGGACACACCCACAAAATGTATTTGTTCTTTTAAAGATAATATATTCCAGATGGAATATCCGGCGTTCGTTTACCTTATGGTAAAATAACCACAGTATTATGCGCAGGGTAGAACGCATTGTCTATTGCGCCACCTTTTCACAAAAATATTTTTATTCAGATACTAATGCGTGATTAATGTCTCAGAACAGATGTACTATTGAGTGAAACATTTCCAATTATTTAGTCCCAAGATCTCTATTCCTATTATTGTCTTTACTTTCGAAACCTGATGGTTTCTCTTTTCGTTTGTTCAAAATGGTTGATAGAATGCTTTCTAAATTATAACAATTTGTGCAGAAAGTTGAAACCCCCACAATCATCTTTAAACCATTTAAATAATTGATATTTTTTAACCATTAAATATATTTATAAATATAAACTGCTGCAATGTTTTTTTTTAAGTCATCAATTATTTTGTTTTTATCGTCTATCGCAAAAATATTTTTTAAAATATGTCATTTCAGTGAAATTATATTGGGATGCATTTTCACCGGTAGATATATATTTTTATTAGTGAAAATATAATTTATCTGGCAGGTGCTAGTGTATTTTTCAGTGAAGTCCAAATAAATTTTCACCAGTAGATGTGTATTTTTACTAGCGAATATATAATTTAACTGATTGGTGCTAATATGCTGCTTTAAAATGTAAATGAAAATCAATTTGTCAATTGCGAAATGTCTATTTCTGTTCAAACCGTAATCTAACCATATGAAAGTTTCATTAGGTCAAGTCCTAAATACGAACTAAGCCAACTCATCTCTTAAGGGAAAATAAGTACATACTGACGCCGCATCTCGCATATTGCTCCATAGTTAGTCTGCACTTGGATATTACACTATCTTTTAAAAATATGATAGCTATCCTTACCGATATTACTACGTACTTCTGATATGAAAGTATTGGTCAAAGTTTATTCAAACCGAATTTTGGTCAATAGGAGAGCGCAAAAACAATTATCACTTCTCAGAAGGCAAAAATTCACGTCAAAAGCAATAAACTCGTGTCAGCGGCATCAGCGACGGCACGATTTTATTGCTTTTGACGTGGATTTTTGACTTCTGAGAAGTGATAATTGTTTTTTGCGCTCTCCTATTGGGCAAAATTCGGTTTATATGTGCTGTATTCGATTCTCACTCATTGTATTGTTATAATATTAACGCTATACTCTGGTATAACACAAGCAATAAAAAATACGCAACAAGGGAGAAGTTGTAACATATAAATGCACATACAATAATATTATAGTATTTGCATTGACAGACAAAAAAATCGTCACGATGTAAATTAAGCGTGGCTTATCAAATAGGTAATATTTCCGTATAGTTAATTCTTAAATTATGTAAAAAATAACTGGTGGAAAAAAAACAAAGGAGATGCTTAAAATCGTAATTCAAAATCATATCTTTATATGAAAGATTGTTTTGAGAAATATATGATAGACATATATAACCAAAAATTAAGTATATAAATATGTAAGTAATTGTAATGTATATATGTACATAAGTATATTTAGTTTTGCAAATATCAAAATAAGAAAAAAAAACAGTAATAAATTCCGTGTGAATTAAAACATGTTGAGAACCATTGGTATTGTGTGAATTAAAATAGTGAATAATTAACTAAATACTATTTACAAGGATAGAGCGAAATATTCGTTCTTTTGACGTTACATTATTGGGTGTTTTTTTTCTGGTAGTGGTCCCAACATCTGTGTTGGGACCACTACCTGAAAAAAATTTTTGTTTGGTAAAGATTAAGTATATTTGAGCATACATCTGAGAGCATTGAGACTTGGGATTTGAGCTTTCAAATTAAAACTTTGTAAACCAAGCTATTCACATTTGAGTTTTAATTTAAAAATGCAGATCAAACAAGCTAAATGATAGTTATTTATTATCTAACTAAAAAGTAATCTTATAATCAGTAGCTTTGTACTAACAGCTTAAAGCTTATTTCTTCAGCTTTAAGATTTAGTATTTATAGAATATAATTATTTACAAAAAATACCATTTTTTTGTTACATTGTATTATACAATAAAATAGCTTAGCATACTTCATGGCGCTTCTCAAACATTCGCACATCGAAGCACGCCCGCGCTGCGCATAATTCATCGCCATTATTTATTTTAATGTTGCAAATAATGTTCTCGGTGGCATTTGTTACTGTGCAATTAATAACAAGTGGCTGTCAAACAGTGTTCCACAAGGTAATTTCGTTTGATATAATGTGCAGCAATTTGGCAGGTAGCCCAGGAATATTTGCTGCACGCGAAAATCATCATATGCGGATGTTGATTGTGGACTAAAATATAGACTGCGAATAATTTGCAAAGGTTTGGCGTTAATTTACACGTCATCAACGACGCGAAAGATTTCATTAAGTGTGTTAAAATATAATTTTATTTTTGAGCTTCGAATCGTTGCCGATAGATGGAAATAATAAACCAATTTCATACTACGACACCTATGGACCCGAATTTAAATGAAATATTTTTATGGTTCAAGTATTTGCTAAATAATAATTTTATTTTTAATAAAATTAAATTTGGTTAATCACTAAATAATTTATTAAAAAAATATTACTGTTTATTAAATTTGATTTTAGTTATATTTTAAATAGACAATGAACGGACGTATCATCGGGGTATAAACTACGACAAAATGATTTTATGTTGGGGTATATTTACTAGCTTTTTATTTTAAAATATAGGTATTTAAAAATATGTTTCTCAAATGATGATTAAAAAAAAATTGTCTTGTTCGAATCTGATAAGATTTTATTAAGGCAAAAGTATCTTGCTAATTCAAAAGGTTAAAAGTATATTTTTAAAAAAAACATGATATTAAACATTTAGGTGTTACTGCTAAAAGGCTTAACGAATTGTTTCTTATTACGAAAATTTATAATTTAAGTGGTGGAAAAGTTGGCAAAACTTTCTACGTATTGTTTCTTCAAGTTCACATTACTTGTGTATTTTCAGGTAAATAAAGAGCAAATTATATTTAATTATCACATATACAGACTGTTCAAAAAAATCATCGATACTTTAAAAGCATACGTATATATCCTATGACATTGAAACTATAAATATTAAAATTATATTTTTTATAATTGCGTCGTTTAAAACCATTAAATGTTTTTGTTAAGAATTTTTTAACCGTTTTGTATTTTACATATTGGCAAGTTAAGATTTTAAATATACATTATTTCTTAAAAATAAATTTATATATAGAAAGACATCGCTATTTAAAATATGATTTGTTTTTTTGGCTCTACTGTATATAAGCTCTCTAGACATAAAAAATATTGAAAATATAAAATAAGGCATTCGGAAAGCACTGAAATATCACAGTGCGGATTGAATCAAATAAAATCAGTTTTTTCATAAGAGAAGTCAGATCCAGCTCTATCCCTTTTTAGCCATTTCACTTCGCGTTCTGAAACTATATTGAATTTTGATTTTAAAAGCATCCCATCAGAAGCAATACGACTTGGAAAATCAAATATTAAATCTTATATCGATACGTATAAAATCTAGATAGTGAGTGCACTTTTAGACCTTACATGCATGCAAATAATTGACATTGTAAATAGTACAAAGAAAGATCGAAATTCGATTCTTATAGCAATTTCACAATACATATATCTCCAATTCTCCACACACATCGAGTAGTGAAATTATTAGATAGATTGTGTGTGCCAGCGTATCGTAAAGTAAATCCACGGGGATAAGTGGCATCGGGATAAGTCGAATCAAATTGGCTTCTAAATCTAGAATCGCAGCCTATTTGTGACGTGTACCTCCGACTGCTGAGCAGGTGCTTACCCCCTACTGTACTATATAAAATATGTACCTATGTTTATGTATATAGGTGCACATTCATCGAAAACTTACAATAGGGGCACCGAGAGGGCGTTCATTGTTCTCGGTTTCTTACTATTCGTTTCATGACCGATTACGAGCTTGTTAAATCTGATTTTTGATATACGACAATATATAATGGTATATTAAAAATGGGTACAATATATATGCATGGTATTAACTGGCACTTTTATTGAACGTTGCGATTATATTAAATTAGTGAGAGTAAATACAGAAATAATATTTTTTCTATGGAAATGTATATTATTATACCTGACTCTCGATACTTTTTTAATCTAATAAAGCTTATATTTTTCTAGATTATATTTTGTAATTTCAGTGTTGTGTTCATTACCATTATTTATTTATGTGACACATATTTTTAATGGTTATACAAAAATCTAGTGGGCTATCTGTTATCTATTATCAATTATATCAAAGAGGGCACAGAAAAATGTGTTATCAAAACTACTTATTTTTATTTACTTTTAAAATAGATACATACTATTATTTTATATGTTTATTAAGAATTTTTGTATGCTTTTGAGTACTTTGTGGGGGTTCCAACCACTTGCACAATTCGTTATTATTTAGAGGTTATTCTAACAACCATTTTGAACAAACTCGTGATCTCGTGACCAAATAATTGATTTAATAATTGGAAAAATAGCACGGACAACTGAAAAAATAATTATTTTTTCGAAAAGAACACGTGCTAGAAAATACTTTCTACTCGGCGCATAATACTATTGTTCTTCTACTCTTTGGCTATCGATCTCCGAAGTGGTTATTTCGTGGGTGGGTGTGTCGAAGAAACGATGCAATTGGCTCGCAAACATCCTCACATGCGATCCGCCAAAGCTGTCACTAACCAGCATTATGGAAGATGCGACACTTCGTCATAGAAGGCAAAGAACCGGTGAGAAACGTAGAAGACAGACGGCACAGAGACGAGCCAAAAGACCGCATCGCGAAAACACAACAAAATAATAGCTGGCCATTCACGCTCGTGCACATCCGATAGATCTGGCGGACAAATCCGATCGTGTACGGTGGGAAAAGACACAGATTTGCCTGTCCGTCATCTGTCCGTTGTCCGTGCTTAAAACGAACTTCACTGCCTAATAGCGGCATGTATACATGTGGTAATCTATATATGTTTTTTATTTTATATGTAAAGAGAAATAACAGATGACTCATTAAAAAGTCGCTGGTATATAAAGAATTAATTAAATTCGAGCTAGGTCTTGCTTATTAGGTATTAAGCAAATTCTAATAATAAGCTATTTCAGCTCATAGAGAATATATTGTGTGTATTATGTACTTGTTTTTTTATATACTTTCATTTATATGCGACTAAAAATACTGTTTCCAAAATTTAGTTTAATGATTAGTAGTAATCCAAAATACTGATTACTACTAATCATTAATTAAAAATTATTAGCAGGCACCCTTCTGGTTTTGACCCAATTTTCAATGCCCTTTATGCGGTGCTCCTCAAGTTACCAAAAATTTTATTTTAGGAATTCCATATGCTTACATCATACTTAAAGACTCGATTTTCCACTATTTGTTATTTGAATTTTTGTTCTATTCATAGTTGTAATAAAATATAGTACTTCTAAAAATATCAAATGTAGTCATTGTGCACTTTTTTTTTGTTTTAGTTAATGCCTAATCAAAATCTAATTTCTAAATTGCTTATGACAATGGGCTTATAGCCGTAAAACAAACAATCGCATAAAAAATGAAAAAAAAAAACATTTGTAGTTGCCGAAATTTAATAAATTAGTAATTTTTCCGAGCTGCTGTGGACTTTCTCTGTGGCTGAACTAAAATTTTATAATGTTCAAAGTAATTTATTACGGTAGTATTTTTCAAATATACGAAGTTGTGATTGCCTTAACTCATCGCTGACAATAAAGCTCACATGAACAAAAAATAAATGAGTCTTTTCGGCAGCAGACATAATTAAAAAAAATAAGTCATTAAACTTTCTATTAGTAAATACATTTTTTTAAAGCCATTTAAAAATCGAGTCAAATTGAATAGTTATAAATAACGAATATATTGAAACTATAATATTATAGTACTAACATTTGTAGGATTCAAATTTTTTTTATAAAAATTATTATTTATAATTATTATGATTTATCAAAAAAAAATGATAAAATATGTTCACATAATTGAGAGTGCACTGTCTATAAAATTACTATAAATTAAATTCAGACTCTTACTTATTTGATTTCTCAAAATTAAAATAAAAATCCCTTATTTAGAAACTACAAGTTCACTTATTCAATAATATTGTAAAAAAAAACAATATCTCAAGTAATTTCTTTTTGCTATAAAATATACGTTGTATTAGTTATTTGTTTAATGCATAAATATTTTATCAAAGAAAGACAGCGTTAGTATAATAATTCCGGTTTTAAAAATAAACAATGTAAAATCTTTGTTCTTTAATTTGTAATTTAAATTTTTTATTAAAAAGTAAGTTAATTACTTCATTAAAAATCATCGCAATAATCCTTCTAAAATATCGATGCTAGCTTTTATCTTTTATTTTTTAATATACATTTTGAGTTTATATGTTTTTAATACATAGTTTATTTTCAAACGGTTATTTGATGTCAAAATATGAATAGAATCTTGTATGATTATTAAATTATCTAATTGGAAAACACCTAGAATCCAATCGCTTTGTCAGACTCCAATAAGATACCGCATTTACAAATGATGAATGCATTTTCTAATTGGAAAGTGTCTTCAGCAGATAAAAGCTCACACCGCCTCCTCCCAAGCACTTATAACAAGTTATTATTCATACAACACCGCAACGTGTTTATATAGAAATATCGGATTTAACGAGTCATTCGTGTGGATATTATCCGGCAATAATTTTAGAATTACCATTGACGGTAATTCTTGATTTATGACTCTGAACGTTGATTTAATGTTCGGCTTAAGATCTCTCTCATCGGTTAAAAATAATTTTAAAAACATTCCACTTATACCACTTTTACCTACTGTATATTAGGTAGAAAAAGAGGCGGTACAATGCGTGTGCATATGTGCCATGCGAGTGAATAGAAATACATGTTAGGGGAGGCGGGGCTAAATGCTTTAAAAATTTCGCTCATTGTCAAGGGGAGTGGAATTTACCCTCATTAGGTTATATTTTGAGTAGCCGTGTGGAGTTCAACTGTGGTGCATAAAATAATAATTAAATACCCTACTTAACATATCGGATACATATTCGTTGTTAATTGTGGCGATTCGAGAAGAAATTATTAGTTGATAATGGAAAATTAAGTGAATTCTGTGATATTTAAACATAATATATGATAAGCTAATATGTATTTTAAGATATGCTGTGAAGTAATATTATTTTATAAGGTAAAATAATAAATAAATATAGGTATGTATGTATGTACATTAGTGAGCCTCTCGTTTTTATCATAATTGCAATTAAAATAAACTTATACAATAATTATCATTTAATTCTAAGAATCCATAAAAACTAATTATAATTGCTTACTGCTTGATTACTAGTTTTTTATTATCAAATAATAATGATTGCTTATATACTTATACTATCAAAATCATATACTTATATTATCAAGATCGTTAAATTAACTTCACTTAAGAAGAAACATAGCAAATAAGATAAAAACCATAAATATTTCTTTATGTATATTTTATCACATATATCTTATGTATCGCTTTTAATGTAGGGTCAACAAGTCATAGTTATTTTGTTTTTAACTTTTTAAAGCCGTTAAAACATTTTTTTATTATTATTAGTATTTTACATTAGCTTATATATTTTTTATATGATACCATCCACATATAGTTTATTTTCCTATCTATGCCCACTTGAACCACGTTCAGCCTTGCTTTCATATAACTTTATCGAATATCGAAAATGCTAAATATTCGACGCCGAACGGGTAAAAAGGTCAAAAATTGTAACTTTTGGCTGCGCGGAATTTTTATTAGTGCATTCCATCGTGAATGGGGTGCAAAAAAAGGACCCCCTGGGGGTCGAAATTGGCTGCGGTTTAACTATACATATATATGCATACATGCCTACCTACGTATTGGTGGAGGATCATAGCTGAAACAATGGTAGGGCGTGATTTCCGCCTTTGTGTCGATACTATTTCACGGGGCGAGGGTTCGTTGCGGTCGTATTCGATTGGCCAGGCGGCCATTTTTGATTCATTGGTTTGTGGGTATTCCTGTTGTAATTAACTATTGGGAGTCTAATTAAGGTTTTCAATAATTTTATGAAATATTAGGTAATCCATAAATAAATGTTGATTATGAGCTTTGGCCGTTAATATCTAAATATTTTTTTTTGTTAAATATGTGTTAGTGATACTTAAAATAAAAATTTAATATGACTAAATTTTTACCACTATGGCTACTATGGCCACTAAAAACATTTGTGAAATTGGTGATTTATTAGACACCTGAAAATGTCAAAGATGGTATAATAAATTCAATATGGGAGACTAAGAAGGATAGACGATGATATCCTGGCTTCATAAATAGAAGCAAATACTACTCAAACTATGCATCAGCTCGCCGAGAAGCTTTTCGTAGATTGGGAAGGCTTGGAGACAAGGTGAATGAGCTTCACATGAATTAAGCGATAATAACGAATCGGCGTGTATCTACATTAGTCTCCAATTACTCGAACCATCAACTACTCGAGTATCGAATATTAAAATTTTAAAATACTCGAGTACTCGAATACTTTCGAGTATTTACCAAATGTACCAAAATAGCTATTATTTAAATTCGTGCACATATAAATAAATAAATAAAATACTTAGTATGTTAATTTTTACAATTATTTTAACTTCACGAACATACTTTTTAAAAACAATAATGCAAAAAGTGTCTCGAATTTAATATTACTGCTAACCTTTGGTTTTATTATTCCCGTTATGGAAAAAACCCTTTCCGTTGCTGTTGATGTTGGTCTTATTGTCATTAACGCGTTGGATAAGGCTTCTAATTTATATCTGTTCGCTTTTTATAGATATAAAATTTTTTGAACTCTCTTTTTATGTTCTCTTCTATCATTCCCTTCTCTGCTTTTCTCTTATTTCCTTCGACTATTAACAACATAGCATTTTGTAATTCTTCTTGAATAGATTTTTTTTCTTAACAATATACAATATTCTACTCCTTCTGATTAATGCGAAGAATTTAAATCTATATCCTTCAAAGATGTATTTGGGTGAATCCCTTTCACTCTAGAGCTAAACGGTTCGCAAAGAACTGACTTTACTTTAAATGCCTTTAAAACACACAATTGTTTTGATTTATATTTTAAGCTGAGGGATCAGTATAAACAATTTACAACACTTTACGCTACAACTGCATAGTCATAAAACCTAAATTTTTTTTTTGTTGATATTTCATATTGTTCATTGCCATAAATTAGATAAGTCGGGACTGTCGAACAGAAAACACAAAAGAAATTTCTCCGTCGTACCCACTAACATAGCCGACGACCGGAACTATGCAACTATGGAACTATGAAAAAATTATACCTGATAGTAGCCGCTCTAACTCGGGACTTTGGGCATAAACGCCAAATAAAAGCAAGACGTTAATCTTTACCGGACCGAGTTAAAGTTATTTTTGTTTCTGAAATATTTCAAAATTTTTTAATTTCGAGTATTAATCGAGTAATTTTCAAAATACTCGAGTATCGAGTACTCGATTACTCGAATTGGAGACTCTAATCTACATATGCTAAGAGCTTCTAGGTCTTGGAGTTGAATCGCCTTTTCTCTATCATTTAATAACCGGAGATGAGAAGTGGGTGTTGTATGACAACACTTGTTGTAAAAGAGTCAAATAGCAACATCTATATCGAAGCCCAAACCTTCTGTAAAATATATTTTTTAAATCAAAAATTCAGTGCTTGGCTTAGATTTTTTTTTAAATAACTTAATATATTTTTTTTAATAAAAGCTGCCAATTTGCTTCAATAAAATAATACAGTGATTTTGCAAATATATGTAAACCATTTATAAAAACAAATTAAATTAATTTGCACTAAAAAATGGTTCATAAAAAAAACATATTTTAGTCGCAACAATTTATTTTAAAATAGAACAGAAAATTATAAAGAAGTATAAATAAAAGCTTTTAATAAAATCTTTCATTATTTAGTATCAAGTGAGAATTTTATAGTAAACATTTTTAGATGTTCTTTAATAACGTTTAAACTTGAGGGTTTTTATTGAGGCGCATTATAAAAAATAGGGTTTACATATATAAAATCGATCTTTGTGAGAAAAAAGAGTTAAAAAATCTATGAAAAACATGTTTATGCAGGTTTATGAAAATAGTACATGATAAACTATTTTACTATTTAAAATTTTATAGAGCATGATCAAATCATTTACAGATTAATCAACGCTCAGAAAGTTAAATGGAAAACATATTCAATAAATATAGTAATAATCATAATCTTGTGTACGTATGTTTAATTTTTATATACTTTAAAAGGTATATAAAAAATTAAATTGTATAAAGGTACTACTGTTGATTACTAACAAAATAATAATAGTACTGTGAAAATATTTTTTAGTTTTCAAGTTCATATCACAAAAAAATATCAAGTTATTATGAATTTAGAAGTATATAAGTACCGATCCAACAAAACGAACCAAATATTTTCCTTTAACTGATTATTTTGCTTTAAGACGGTTTAATAAATACTAAAAAGAATAAATATATCAAAGGACGGAAGTAATTTTTTTTCGCCAGGGAAAAACATTAGTAGTAACTGGTTATAGTTAGATTTGATTTATAGCTAAAAATATGTTAATTACTTGTAATAAGTACTATCTTAAGAAACTCATGAACATGTTGTTATAAATAATTAATAGTTTAAATACTACTAATATTTATGAATTGTGGGATTTAAATTAATGGAACCTATAACTATTTTTTTATGATCACTGTAACTTTTTTGCACGTTTATTTACATGGAACGTATTCCTTGTACCTAATAAAGAATATGGTGTATAATCAAAATATAGATTTCAGTGTGAGTTTTTTTTTTAAATATTAAACGTAATTATATGACGTTTCAAAATTTTAAAATTAACTTAATAGTTGATTTTTTTTGTTAAAGAAACAATTGTTAAAAACTTTAAAAATTAGGACTTAAGTAATATAATTGAGGTATACTATTTTTTAAGCTATCATTTTATTTAATATGTTTTTTTTATATTTAATAATTAAAATTCTGTGATTAATATTATTAAGTGGCTAACTAAAATCATTGTATTGATATGTTATATTTAAGAAAATATAGAGACACTCATTTTATATTAAATATTAATAATAAATATATATAATACTTCAAAAATTCAATACACAAGTTCAACGGTTAAACTAGACCTCTCCAGCCAGGGGACAATGCTTCAAAAAGTGTATGCAAAATTAGGTATGTCCCATTCGTGTATAGCAAAAGCAGCGCTTTGCATAATCACATCGGCACATACTATACTATAGCTTTAGGTACCCTTTCTCACATGCGATGCGAGAAAGGTGAGTTTTTTACAATTCGTGCATAAATTTCGCACATAATGGAATACATTATTTATCATCAGAGGTCCATTCATCGAACACAATTCGATACTAGAAGAAAAATGAATCCATAAAAGTCTTCAACGACCCGCGGGGCGAACGGAATCCTATATAACAAAACCGACCCGCGGTATTTTGCATATTACGCATCGAAAGGGTTGCCAGGTCGCGGATATGTATGGGAATTATTGTGAACTATAGGGTGATTAAAAATAAAATGTTTCACCGTTAACTTGAACAAATTTTATATGTACATTAAAATTAATATAATTTAATTTTTTAGACAATGTAATATAGTAATTTTAATTACATTTATAACACTGAAGTAAAAATTTTATTGGAAAATATATTAGAATAAAATGAACTATACATATATCTTACGCGGCTTACGTATATTTATATTGTTTTTATAAAACGTCTGTTTACCATTTGAAGACTGCGCATAAAATGTAAAATAACTTCATATTGAATCCCTCATACCTAAAAAGAAAATGCGACAATTCACACCCACAATATTTACGTAATGTTATCCAAAAGGCTCCCCATGTTGAGCTTTCACATAAAGCTTTCGTCTTATCTTTCACTACATCATCACATTTTTTTTATATTGTATTATAAAAAATGCAATTGAAACCACTATTTTCAGTATATGAAAAGAAGACTAATTATTTGTTTAATATACTTTCGAACCTCACTGTGCCCGAGATATTTAAAAAAGGAATCCCTTCGTAAAAAGCTACACGATTATGCGTGCCATTAAAGGATGAATAGAAGCATCAATTGGTTTTTTACCTGCGTTCACCATGTGACCCCAGATTTTTTTTATTTCCGTCATCGCGCCAGGGAATCCTGCTAACACTTTCCTTCATTACAGGACGAGTCCTTTTGTGTGAGAAAAAAAAATCGGTAGATATATCAGTCTCAGTTCAAACATGGTAGTGAATGCACCGATGGCGAGAAGAGAGGAATACCTGCGCAATTGTGCAATGGAAGAATTTCGAATGTAATTTGGAAAAAGTCGCAATAGCCATGTTCAGTGTCCGAGGAGGAATGTTGAGGCGTGTTTTGTGAATCCTGATATGGTATGGTAGTGCAATCAAAATTACGTCGAATGCTTGTGTAATTATAATATTTTTAGCAGTTTATTTTAATTATATAATATAATTAAAATAAACTAAAATCATTTTATATAATTATATGTTGTCTGCAGTTATAGTTGCATAAAGTTTAATTTTTTTATAGTTATTAGACTTCATCAAGTTTATGCCACGTTGAGTTGTTCAGACTATAAATATATTGTATGCTGTTAAAGTATTTCCTATATATATATATATATATATATATTGCAATTGTAAAGGTTCATTATGTTTCTAGTCATAAATTTACCGCGTGAATATTTATTTGTCATGTAATTAGAGGTTTTATCGCCGCCAGAATAGGCAAAACGAATATCCTCCTACAGATACAATGAGGTCGTAAAATTATGGATGTCTATTACAGACAGTAATGTATCTATTGTGCTGTTCTGTTTGTAAAAGATAAGGTGTATGAGCTTTGTACATTTTTCATGGTAATAATATACCTTTAATGTATACTTTTATAACATTGACAAGCTAGTGTTAATTAGACATTTTTATAATATATACATCTCTTCACTTTTATTAATGAATTATTTTTAATTTAAAGGTAGCATTTTCATTGAAATAAATATAGAAAGATTGACTTAATTTATTGCGTAATTTTTGAGATTTTGTATCATAGCTTGTTGATGGGAGAAAAGTGATGTTAATAATTATTTTATATCCATAAGGTGATTTACGATTAAAGTCTTCGATTATTGTACTCAATAACG
Source organism: Plectrocnemia conspersa (assembly GCF_051122295.1). Classification (NCBI taxonomy): domain Eukaryota; kingdom Metazoa; phylum Arthropoda; class Insecta; order Trichoptera; family Polycentropodidae; genus Plectrocnemia; species Plectrocnemia conspersa. Next base: position 8,882,058 of record NW_028277166.1, on the reverse strand, counting down.
ACTGTATTTAAAAAATAACTACAACATAGCATCTACTAAATTTTATAAAAAAATAATATATGCTAAAATAACATCAGAAAGAAATAATAAATACTAAACAGTGACATTTTTATATTAACAATATATTATTAAGCCGAAAAGTTAATTCGATCATAAACAAAACTAAAAGTTGGACACTTGATAAGATCAATTCTTTCACACCTTATTTATATTGCATTAGGCGTGTAGTGTATTTTTTTGTTGTGTTTTAATGCGTACCAAGATAACATCTAATTGATGCATATAATCTAACATCTAGAAGTGTGAAATGCAATAAAATCGTTTTTTAACGAAACTCTTTTGTGGATGATTTTAAAAATTATTTATGGACAGTCACGATCGTGCGTAAATAATTTATATTTATATGTGTGTTTTATTTATATTATTTTTTTATTTAATAGCCGAGTGTTAAATTCCCATTTGAAGTGTTTTAGATAAAGAACGAAACAGGAAATGGGGTAAATTAGTTTTCCCTGCCCACTTTTTTTTGTATACATATATATTTTTTTTATTTCGAATTTACATAATAAGTTTATTGGTGTGGCGGAAGCGTTTTATTATTTTGAAAGCGAAGGGCTTCTAAACAGTGAGAGAGAAAAAAGGCATAATGGTTTTAGTGCACGTCGAATGTACTAAATCAGTGATTGTCAACCGTCCGATAACGATCGTTAGAAAACGGCTCGTTAATTGACAATGTGTTGGGGCCAAACAAGACTTTCTTGGGCCATAATTACAAAGGGTCATGGTTTGAAAGCTAAGTCCCGCATACCAAACACGCCCAAGAGGCGAATAATGGCCCGTTTACGGCTATCGGATAGATTATCGACGAAATCCGTATAGATTTACACGGATAGGAGAGATCTGTGTGTAGTGTATTGTAATAAGCCTTAATTGCTCGGTGCTTTTATACTATATAAAGTGTGTACACGGAAACGGTACTATTATAATGCAAGAAACGGGCATGGGAAACGAAACAATTAGAAATCTTATTTAGAGAGTTGAATTAATTGACGGACATGTCCAAGGTATTAGAAAAGACAGTTTGATGTGTTAATGCAAGGGATTAAAATATATGTGTATGGCTTTCAATCAATACAGTGGTCCATTACATGAATATAAATTTTGAACGGTTTCATCAGAGTCGATTTCATTATAAATCCATCGCGTCAAAATTTAAGCGGTCAATTAAGTTTAATGAATAATATTGGTACATTGTCAGTTAAGTTAGCTATTCATTGATTTTATGCTAAATCATCATTGTTCATTATTTGTAATATCAATCATAAAAATTTACTTCAGTTTTATAATTATTATATTTTTATATAAAGGTACTATCATTAGTACATAATAGAATAATATTTCATGCAATATGGAAATTCGATTGTGTAATATATGTTTTGTATTTTCTGATTGTGTGCTCTTAGATTTATGAAAATACTATAAAATAAAATAAAAACTTCTTAAAACTATATTAGATTATCGGGATTTTTTTAATTTTGCCATATTGTTTATTTAAAAAAAATACCACTAAAATATGATTAGATTTATTGTATTTAAAAATTAATGTAAAATTATAGAAATTTTCATTTCAATCAAAAAGTATTTTTTTATTTTTTGATATTGGTTAGATCATAACATAAAAAAATACTTTATTTATAATTTTGCATTAATTTTTAAATAGAATAAATCTAATAATATTTTAGAGTACGCTCGGGATACGGATTCCGGTTTGTTATTGTGTGCGTGAACTGTGTGGCTCAAAACAATTTCGCTCAGAATATTTAATTTTTTTATTTTAAAAGAAAATATATGTTTATTTAACATACATACATCTGAGCTAAGTTGGAAATTTCAACGGACAATTAAAAATATATTATATAATCGAAGAAACCAGACATTGATGTCATTAATTAAATATTTGCAAAATTCAAAATCTTTCACTAGTCAAAAAAATAATGGAGTCTTTAGCTATTCTTCAAAAGCAAAATGATATAAAATGGGGAAAGAAATTATTCGCAGATTGTTTAATGGCTTGACGACTCAATTAAATCATTAAAATCCATTGAATAAATTAAAAAATTATCATTGGCGCAACGATAAGAATAATAACTTTTTTAAGCCTTACAGAGAATAGTGTAAAAAAACCAACAACGTACGGATTAATGGAAAAATAATTAAAATATTTTAATCCACGGGTAAAAGAACGAATAACTTACAGTGTATATTTGAAGTCTTGATATCAATTAACCCAGATATGCCCAAGAAATTTTGTTCTCTTAAAATTTCATTTATAAATAAAAAACAGTGGCACGAATTTAGTGACCTACCCATGGGACAGTGGGCATATCTGGGGTAAACCAATATCAACACAAAATTATTTAAAATAAATCACTAGAGGAGATCGAACTTCTATGACACACAGCACTTTAATGACGAATACCAGCGTTGACGAATCAGCGACTGTCCTTAAAAGAGAAAGCGAGACAACGAAGTACACGCTACATCGCTTCTCCCTCTCATGTACATGTACATGCACACAATAACAAAACGGCATCCTTATCCCGAGCGTACTCTAGTATATTATTTTTTTAAAAAAACAATATAGCAAAATTAAAAAAATCCAAATAATCTAATGTAGCTTAAAGAAGTTTTTATTTTATTTTATAAATCATTCACATATTTCAGCGTTTTTTTTTAATCTAAAAACATACGTTTATATATAAATACGCGTTCGGTGAATATTGCGGAAATGAAAGTTGCGAATATAAAAATTGCAGACACGAAAATTACGGACAGCGGAAATTGCGGACATAATAATAATAATATCAATATTTTTTTAATACATGTGCAGACTTTTAAATAAAATTAATTTCAATATAGTGTCCTAATAAGTGATTTTAAAAATCATCCGGGATCTCAGGTTTAGATTTCTTACTAGTACATAGTTATTTCACTAAATACATATCTTAAGATTTGCATCTAAAAAAGCATCATAGCTTTAACTTGTTTCATAATTATTTTACAGCTATACATAAATCTGATTTTGCATTTTTTTGCACATCTAAAAGAAATATAATTCTAAAGTAATACATGAATGAATATAACAATACTAATTCCGTAACAACAATAATTATATTTACCATATTTTTATAATATGTATAAATTTTAAAATACTAATTATTTTGATATAGTAAATAGTGATATTTTTTGCTGCTTATTTGTTATAATAATGGCAAGTTGAAATATTATTATTTCATTATTCAATAAAAATTTGATTGAATTGCTACAATTATTGATAAATATAAAGAGAGTCTGCTGAGATAATTTGATATATTATTAAATATTCTATTAGAAATAAGTTTATAAAAACATATAAAAACTATTTTTTCATATTTTATGCGCCTATTATTTATATTTGTACATTGTACATACATTTTACACATTATATGAATTATTATATATTTAATCATATATATAAAATAATAATATAGATTTAGTATTAATTCAAACGCGCATTTATAATAGAAATACTAATAAAACTGAGGTTCAATTTATATTTAACGGATACTTTTCTAAGAAGATGAAAAATAATTATAATAAATCAACATTTTTTGTGCACACAACATTCGCGCTTAACCCTTTCATTGTTGTATCGAAACATGTATGAAATATGAGGTACCATTTTTTGCTTCGCAAAATAAAAGATATTCCCAGGGGTACGTTAGCGCATCCACTTTTTAGTTTGTTTTGTTATTGCAAATATTATTATAACCTTTTGTGGTTTACTGGTGCATGCATTATTCGCGAATAATGCACGGCATGTAAAGTGCGTTTTTTCCCATTCAAAATTTAAAAACATGTATGTGTTTATATATAACATGCATAATATAGAATACGTGTAATAAAACACATTCGATCTGAGCAAATAGAATATACGAATTTTACATAAGGGATGTGAAAAAAATTTGATCTACGAGCATGTGGGTGACCTGATTTTTTTTGGTGTTCTGAAGGGTTGAACATTAATTTCACTTTCTCTTTCTGTGTAATGGGATCCACGAAAGGTGTTCGGTTTCTTTTTTTTTGTTATTGTCTGAGCTTCTTATGTGTTATGTGTACCATACCATTTTTTAGATGCGTCCCCAAACAAAGGAGTCACCGAATAAACACACATCATGTTTTTATGGTACATTAGATGGTACACACGCGAATATCGATTATTTTTTATATGATTAAAAAAATAATAAATAAAAAAGTGAAATAATATACTAATCCAAATATATAATATATTCATTTTTAAGTCAGTAATTAATTTAAATAAAAATAAAATTTATTTCACTATATGATTTTTTGATGTAATTATGTTTAATATTAAAATATTTTTAAAGCCATACTTTTGATTTATGAATATTTTTTACCCATTCCGGCACTGTTTTCGCTAATCGATTGAACAAAGACAGGCGCATCCATAAATTCGCGATCGATAATGCCATAACGATTTTGCATAAAATAAAATTATTCTAGCGTAAGTTATGACACGGTTCAAATTTATGTCCATAAAGGGAACGCACAATATGCCTACTTTATTACCTAATGTGCTCCATGCATTCGCATCACCGCTGAGGGTTATCTGATGCAAGCGAAAAGGGTTAAAACACGTATACGTATGCAAAATGACGTCATAAACACTAGATAAACTTAAAAAAAATATTTAATAATAATCAATATTCGATTGTTATACATTTAACGGTTGTATATGTGTGTGTTAAAAGTCTATGCCTAAGATTTAGACGTTAAAGGCGAACCCTTTAATTTAACGTTTATAGTTCGGCAGTTTGTGCGGCAGTTAAAATTTAATGCACCGCATCAATTTGCGTTTAATATATCGTTGGCATGTTTCTGAGTTATTTGCAATTTTATATAAACGTATGTATGTATAATCTATGTTTATGAATAATAAATAATATACAAATTTTAGGTACGTCGGTAATAAATTTCATATTTGTCAAACAGTGGCAATCGAATGACAAAAATATAAATAATTTAGTGATCATATTTGGATGGGAAAAGGGTAAGAGATAAAGGCGCGGTTTTAAGATATTTACATATGTATGTACCTATATATAAATTAATTTTCGGCGAGAAAATTTTCGAAAAAATATTTAAAGAAACGTAAAAATAAGATAAATTTAATATGTTTTATTTTTATTCATTAAAAAATATGTAGATATTTAAAATAATTTTTAATTATAAAAAACTGATAAATTTAAATAAATATAAATATCGTATTCAATATAATAATTTTAAGTAGCTTAAATATATGCTCCTAAAAAATTTTTTTTATATGCTTAAAGAAAATTTCTTAAATGTAAGTCAAATTCAACTCATTGCATTAAGTACTATTAAATATGTGATAATATAAAGAACTAATATATTTATGTACTATAAAATAATGATTTAATCGCTATTCTTCAACTTTTTATAATATTTATCATTATACATATTTTTTATTTTATGCAGTTGAATTTCTGTAACAAGAAAATAATATTTTATTAAAAAAAATGTATGTATTAAAATTACTCATCAAAGGATGCGTTTATTGTCTTAAAATGATTCATAAGTATGACATGTTGCTTGTAATAAAATCATTAAAAAATATTTGGATGCAAAAAAATAAAAATAGCATTGGATTGAGTTAATTGCGCGGTATTCAAAAGCTCACTGAAAGTTGATGTTGGTAGTTATAATTTAAAACGAAAATTATAAAGTTGATTTATATCTTAAAGCATACTATACTTATAACTTTATCAACCCAAAATAAATAAGAGCCTAGTCTAACTGAAAGGTGCATTGAGCCCAGATAAAACCTTTCCATACATCGACTAGACGTATGAAACTTAATAAGCATGGCCGACTAGGAGCTTTTTCAGCGGTGTTTTTGTTTTGTCGACATTTTAATACGTAATAAAGCTGGGACTTAGGCTGGGTGGGTCTCGTGTCTCCGATATATCGGGCGTCTCGTCCGTCTCTACTCCACTGTATGTAAACCAATCCCGGCGTAACAGGCAATACATGAAATCCATGAATATATTATTCGGCTTATTCTGGGGGCTCCTTTCCTCCACTTTGGAACTTTTAAATGGCATGGCGGAGCCGGAGCGAACTTGTGCCGTGCGTGATATCAATAGACCTTTACAATGTTTGATTACTGTTCAACTTTACGACTGCCGAGCTCGACGGTTCGCCTTTACAACTTATAATACAATTTAAACCAACACAGGCTCTCTCAAGAAAACGTATATACACATAAATGATAGATTATTAATGTAGCTGATACGCAAAAAGTTAAGAAACATTGATTTGGATATTAATTATATTTTTTTATAAACTGCATCTCTGCTCTGTACTTTCAAAACTGTTAATCTGATAAAACATACAATTAAGTATACATTGTCTAAGTCCATAAATGTCAACTTAACGAGAAAGGCAAAAATACATGTTTTTCTTTAATTGAAATATATGAGACATATGATCTTCAAGATTAATCTCATGTTTTTCCGACAGGTAAATTTTTAATAATGAAGTTTATTTTAAAAGTTTTCAGTGATAATGGATCGGTCATTTTTACGACTTCTTGCTATTTGTAGATTTGAGAATCAGATGGTTGGATAAAAACGGAATTTTCAAGCCATTTTAATCCAAAAGTAGAACCAATTTACACCTGTCATCAATATGTAGGCATAAATGTATTTAAATGATATCATTACTACACACATAGATGTCAGTTTGAAAATGTAGTTGAACTTTAATGAAATAAGGAATAAGGTCTATTTACTGCGCAACGCATTTTTTTATGAAAAATATCTAGATACAATTACCCAAGCTGCGTAAATAATCTTTTTCTCAAAATAAAAACACCAATGTTTTAATTTTAGTTTTCATGAATCAAAGGGCATAGATTTGCAAAAAATAAGTGTATTTTAAGAGCAAACATGCATTTGGCTGCCCAATATAAAAAAACTATTTTATTGCTATATTTACCTTAACTTTTAATAAAAGAATGCATGTAAATAAAAAGGTTTATAACTGATTCTAATGCTTGCACTACACTCTCTAGAAGTTGTCTGAACTGAAGATCAACTGAAGTCGGCCGAGGTCGCCGACTTCCGTGTAGCGGCCACACTGCTACAAATTTCATATGCCGTCCGGACGGCGGGCGTGAATGATGTACGCACGGCGGCTGCTGTCATGTACAGCTGGCATATTTGCGCGCCATCGAAAAATGTGCCAAATATGAATTTGTTATAGTGTGACATTTATATAAACCGATCTAGGAAAATACATAAGGATATTCGAAACGATTTTTTTTAACAAAATCAAGTACCACTAATTATATTTTAATTATTTAATTTTATATGAAAAAAAATCTAATAACGATATCTGTTAGAAGAATATACTATTAAAAATATAATTAATCCTTTTTGGTGCCCTAAAATATTTAAAGATATCAGTAAGAGTCTGTTGAAGTAACCCACTATATTCTCCGTCCTTGGCCAACCTTGGCCAACTTCCAGAGAGTGTAGTGCAGGCATAAGACTACAAACTTCAGAATATCTTTTATTTGTAAAATAACTACAAAGTTAAACTAATATAATACGTGAAAAAATTGATTATTAAATAAACAGTGATATTTTTCATTTTATTAACTAATTTCAAAATAATCAACATTAATATTTATAAGTAAAAACTTAAAAAGAATTTTAATTAAGATATATTTAACACTAGTTTTTCATAATAAAATATATTATTTAGTAAAAGCAATGTTTGCATTGCAAAAAACAAAATTACTGTGCCTTTGGGTTAATTGGCTTAACACTTATCATTTAATTTTAATATATTTGAACATATAATTTTATTCTTATTATTGTGAATTTTTCTTTACAACGTGACATGTGCTCGCGTATACGTTATAATTTAAATAATACAATCAACAACTACTAAGTAAGTTGTAACACATCTGACTGACGTCAATATCTGTAAATCAGTGACACATCTTTTTTCGATTATAAGCAAGATATTATCTCAAACAATTATAGAATGTCACTATGTAGAACCTAACTTGATTCTATTTTAATTATATTTAGTAAAACCTAATATAAGATGATCTATCTGAATTATAATTATATATTAATCACTGATTCTGATCTCACATATATAAATTGAAAAACACTAATTTGAAGTGTCTTTTAGTTTATTATAAAATAAATAAAATTTGATTATTTTATTTATGATTAGCAAAAATACTTTTATTTTTCCAAAAAACATGATTTAATGAAATTCACAATAAGGGTATTTGCATCAAATATTTTTTTTAACCTAAACTAGAATTTTTTTATTTTAAAATTTTAACTTTAACTAAATACCACTATTTTTTTAAATTTTGAACCATAAATTCATAATGTCTATATAAAAATTAACTGTGATTGATTTTGCAAGGTTTTACTGTATAAGTGGTGTTTCAGTTATACACATACTTTCATTTTTCTCAAAAAATAATTCTCGAGAAATTTCTCATTTTTCGAAAAACACAATTACTAACCACTGAGTAAGTTTTGACACATCTGATATTAAAGTCGATAGGTATTATTAAAATATAGCTATTATAAATTTTGATCTCTCAGACATGATATAAATTAAAAAACATAAGGTTCATATTGGATTTAAACCCAGATCTTTTAGGTATTAGTCTCTGACGTATACCACTGGGCTATGGTGTTTATTATATATTTATCGAAATGAAATACTGTTCATATATAATACAACGCATTTTCTCTCATTTTATAATAAATAAAAATGGGGTAACATGGATAGATATAAACTAAGTTTTAAGAAATATATGTAATAATATTTTCTAAGCATTTATACAAAAACTACATTTAGGCAACATACAGATATTGTAGTTATTAAAAAAAATAGGTATTAATACAAATTTAAAAATATAGTATTAAATCGCAGGTCATAATCAATAATCAGATATTAGTCAATGAATACATACATTTTTAAAAGATATATAAAAGTTAATTTTATCCATCTGGCAAATCACAATGTATACGTATAGCATTAGCCATTAATTGTAGGAAAAGCATTGCTTTTCATTTTATAAGTGATATTTAGATTTGATAACTTAATACGCAAAACCTTGCCAAACAAACTTTGAACGACCATTTTGCAGGAAGGTTAAAGCAATCAATAACTAACTTTACACCACGCTCGATTATATTTAGTTGCGAACTACTTCGAAATAGAAAATTAAAAACAGCATGCATGAAATTTCCTTTAGCTGAATATTTATTTATACTTTTTACCTTATGTGAATTAGGGCATATTAATGATACTATTTTCACATTATAAATAACGTACAAGTAATACAAATATATTATAAGTAACTGTATGAAATGTTTGATTTGATCTACAACCTCCAAAGTTATAGAGATAATATTTCACTATGCAAATATCAGGCATATTCACTGAATAAAATACTAAAATATGAAATAAAAAATAATATTTACAAAGAAAAACCACCGAAAATATATTCGCAAACATTTGCGTGTACATAATACAGCATAAGTATACAGCAGAGGTCGACCGCGAGTGGTTCGTTAATATCACAAAGTCTCGTACGAGAGCTGCGGGGAATTTCCTTTCATTGTAGTTTAATGGATATATTCAAACGTTTCTCGTTATGTTATGTGAGTATATGAAAATCTGTGAAATCATGCAGCCATAACGACCAACTATTTGAGTTCCCTTTGTAATAAAAATTCCGAAATCCTGCCACATACCCATACACATTGCATCGCGCAGACTGCGAGAGAGAAAACGTATTTTTAAGCAAATAAACTCGACATTTTCGATGTGATTTATTTGTATGTAATAAATGCTGCCGAGAATGGAAATACGCGATAAAAGCGTAACGATACTCGAAAACGGGGTATGTGCTTAATATGAACGCGAGTTTTCAACTTGAATACACATACGCCTTGTACGTACAATTGTACGTATTGTATGACAAATCAAAATTAATATAGGCAAACTAATAATATTAGCACACAAGTGGATGTTGAATGTAAAAGAAAATATAATCAATTTATTATTAGGAAGCTTTAGGATAATAAAAACAGTATTAATCAAACATAATGAATATTTTTTTAATATAACAGCTTAATAAGATAAGGCAATTCATACCGTTGCAAAATGACAGGCATTAAACTAACCCTATCAACAAATAATAAGTAGATAGAAAGACAGCAGACTGAAATCAAAGTCAGTAAATCAGTAACGTCATGTTGCAATCAACATGAGATTAAAAGATCTAGTAAAACCTAACCAGTGATTATCTACCGGAATTAGATGATAAAATAATAACTTATTATGATCTCCAAAATACGATTGAAATTGAAATACAATATGAATATGGGTTTCAAACCCATGTATTTCAGGTATTATTCACTGACTTTTACCACTGTTCTAACGTGCAAATAATACATTTAGGGAACAGAAATACTGGTAATATACAGCGCTTACTTAATGTCAAATTAATATTAATCATAATCTAAGCTTTACGAATATTTTTTAACATACATTACATTTAGACAACACAGATATTGTAAATGTTAGAAAAAACATTTATTACTCTTGTAACACATATATTAAAAAATGCAATTTTAAAAACAATATTACAAAGTGTTTTAGTGATATTGAAAAATTCTTAAAAACAATTTAGCAATAGACATTTGAGCGGTACAGCGGCACTCTAGTGACCCAGATAAAATTTGGACGTACTGGTACGGCCACGCTACTCCGTGCCTTTTTGCGGTTTTTAAAACGTTACGTTTGTAATCTGTATTAAACTCTTATTATTTATAGAGCGCATATTTATCTTTCAATTATAGTTAAAAGCTTATTAAAACTGTTAATACTACAAGAGTGGTACATTGAAGTTAATTTCTCACAGATTTATTTATTTATTTATTGTTATAGTTAATTAAGGTAGTGAAGTTAATAAAAGCGAAATTCAATTGATTTAAAATAAACAGTATCTAGTTTTTACTATGAATTAAAATAATTTAGTCGAACGATGAATATGTCATTCTAAAAATTATTTCATAAATAACTGCTCCTTTCTTAAGACATTCATTGTAGGCACTTATATTAAAATTAAAAATATAAAAATCATGTTTGTTTGAAAATACAGTTACTGAATCTATACTATATTTGTGTAATTGTAAGAACCTAACAACGACCAACTTCATAGAACTTTTTCAGTAAAACGTACGTGTTAAACAAGACAGACATTGAATGTTTTAATATAGATAAGCAAATGTTCCTGATTGGATACATGGACCGGTGGTGCTTTAGACTAAAGCAGTAGTTATCATTTATTGTTTGGAAACTTAACATCTCTATGTACAAAACTGCCATCCTATTGTACATTCCATCTAAAATGCCTGCAGCCATTTAGTCGATTAATCTTCTCTCGCGCCTTAAACATTTCCTCTCTTGAGAGTTGCATCCAGACTCTCCGATACATTGAACGCGTAAAGGATATTGGTTTTACAGAGTAAAAAATATGTCATGCGATGAAAATTTCGCCTCGCAGCCGCTTCCGCAGCGGAATCAATTACTGAGCTAGCACTTAGCGAGCGTGTCGTATGTTTGCACACGGTGTTCGACAGCAAAAATTATTCAATTCGGCCTGTATATGTATGAATGTATGTGTATGTTTGTTGGCATTTGGCATTCCTGCATTTGGCATTCGCATCGGGGAGAATAACAAATTTTCGCGAAATAAACGTCCGTTGTAATGTTCGTTCTTCGTTTCTCCCGCTTATGAAATTCCTGCTAGCACTACCCCCGGCTACACATTATATATCACATATCAAATTGGGCACGAAAATAACATTTGCGAGGCGGCGTGATTTAGGGAAAGCACTCCGGCACACACAGGCATTTTTCTACAGACTAATGGCCCATGCACGGTGGAAAAACTCAACACACAACACACAGAACGGAAAAACAAACATGTCTGAGGCACTCGCCGCTTGTTTGCGCCCTCTGGTCTTCTGGAAAATCTCTGCGGAGAAATGTAGCCGAAAGAAGGAGGTTTTTTGGTTTGATTGATCTTGTTGTAAGAGTGGGAGTTCAATGTGCGATATATGCGGAAAAGAGTGAGCTTTGATTACTGTGGATTTTGCCATTTTTTAGGATAGTAATAAATGGTACTGAAAATGGGATGGATAATTAAAATTGAATATTACATACACAATAATCTGAGATTTTAAGTAATTTATATACTCACTAAATACATACAAATTAATATAAGTGTCACATCCAAAAAATATACTGATTTATACTAAATATTTAGAAAAAAAATATGTGAGAAGCTCTCAATCGAAAATATTCAATTAAATTCACATAATTTATAATGTTATATTTAACTGCACTATTCAATGTATCAATTAGTATTAATAATAAGGAGATAAAACATCATAAAAATTGTTACTGTGTACTATTTATAAAAGTGATCATAAAAATTCTTTAGTGTATTTTAAAAATGTTTTTGTGCTTATCAAAAAAAAATCTAGTTTAAAACTTGCTTTGTAAAAAAATGGGGCGTGAAAAGAAATGAAAGGTTAAATTAATATTCATATTGTGTTTACCCTTTAGGCAAAGCTTATTCAATTTCACATTTTAAAAAATAAATTTAAAAATCAGTAGATTGTTTTTTACCAAAAAACATAAAAATTCTCACTGAATGGTCTTATTAATTAATAATAATAATTTTTGATTAGTTAGTAGAAAAAAAATATTTTGTGTTTTTGAAAAAAAAAACAGTGAGATATTCGTTACATGGTCTAGTTTATAGTAGCAATTTTAAGTCTTGTCAGTTCTTAAGTTGTTTTTAAAATAATTTAGAGCTGTTTTTATATTTCTTTAATTTAAATTATCAGGTAACGGCTTAGAAAGCTATAAATTTATTGTTTAGAAACACCTATTTATTCAACATCTGAAATCAAACAATATGGTATATACTCTATTCGCGTTAACATGGTCAGTTTCAGAGCTATTTTGGCAAGTTTGGGTTTACGCCCCTACTATTAGTTCTAAAGCACACGATACGGATATACGTTCGATATACTTATCATAACATAAGTATTTTGTTAAATTTTGTGTGTACTATATGTACCTATTGTATATATGTGACAAGTGTAAGAATATCAATCAATCTTGAATGAATAAATCCTACGCAAAAGTACAGATATATATTTACCTATACTACTATTTAATATTAATAATAAACATATATTGCAAAAAACTCAAAATACTGATACGATATATTTCAACGCCTGATAACATATTTCTGACAGATTTTGCGCTTATTTTAAACTATATTACAGCGAAATATCTGTGTAACGATTACCGAAATAACAAAATTCTCAGTATAACGAATCATTTTGTCCCCGAAAAACTTTTATACAAAATGTTTTTATTGTAACAAAGATTTATTTCAGTATAACGAAATATTTTGATCCGAATTAAAGAAAGACGTTACAACTTGACACAATATTTCTCTGAATTTAATTCGTCATTGAGTTGGCGTATACCGGATGTTTTCACAAGCGACATTCAGTGTTTCGCCGACCCTCAAACTTTTTTTATAAAAAAAAATTTTACCAAATTTTATTGTGTTCATTACAGTATCCCTAAAAATGGACAAAAAACGATATGTCAATTTTGTAAGCGGTTATTTTGAAACTGTGGTAATATGTTAATTAAAAATAAAATAAAAATATATCATCTTTCTTACATTCAATATAAAGATTTTTTTCTTCGCTTTACTGAGATCTTGATGTATTAAGGTTTTTTTAAAAAAAATCTGTGTACTGTAAACCACTAAATTTATGCATCGATTTAGTTTGAAAATCAACTAAGAATATTGTCTTTCAAATATTATTTTATCACTTTAGCGAAAAATAAAAGTTAACATCTTTCAATCATATCGTGGATAATATATTTAAATTTACAGTTATTCTCTAGATGTATTTGATTAAAATTGCACTGTAATTACTCGCAATATTACTTAACCAAAAAAAGTTTACCTAACCTATTCATTTAATGTTCCTTTTACAACACATCTAACCTCTTCTGCAAAACGCATTAGCCAAAGCCCGGATTGAGCCGCTTCAAAAGTTCCATCGGGCACGTTCGTATGTGATCACACAGCATCCGTCAGATAAGGAGTGTTGTTCCTTTATAGATATACCGTATATTTACATTACACAACGGCGAATAATGTGGATAGAAGAAACCGCGAGCGTCTCTAATGTTTTTGGATGAGGGAAGATGGATGACTTTGGATGGCAGCGCCGTCTACACTTGATATCCGTGTGTGATTTATTATAGCCTCAATCTCGGATGGCGTGTGCCCCAACTATGTTTGGAACACGTTATGTCAGGGGAGATCAACCTTCCGCCACCGCATCCGCAGATGCACTTCAATTACGACAAATCTCGCGAGACGAGTGCGTGAGTCTGACAGCTCGAGATGCGTGTGCGGATTCTTGAAATACATTTCAAGAAATGGCGTTTCGAACGTGTTCTTTTAAACACTTAAATCTGACGTATTTAGCTAAGTTGTCTAAGCCAGAAGTGCTTTTTAAAAATATTTGTGTTTTTTTAATTTACTGATAAACACAAACTATCAAAAGTCTCTTACATCTTTATCCTTCCTGGGACAAAATATTTTGCTAGAAAATTATCTATTTGTTATTAAAGTTTTGGGATATCTTTTATTATAGAGCAAAGGTTACATTTAATCATGTATTGTAATGATATAAAAAATAAATCATAAGTACATCTATCTTATCTGATTTTATGTTTTTACGTAAACTATTTTTTTGCTCATTATAAATTTCACGCATACAAGTAAGATTGATGTTAAAACTTATTTTAAACATTTTTGTAATATTTATTATTTTTTTTCTTAATCCCGACACACTCAAGGTGTGCGTACGCAGAATCACAGAATAAGAAAACCAATAACGCGTGTATACACTTTCGGGGGTCGAAAAATTCGGAAATGGAGGAAAACCTTTTAACTTGACACTCACTACATATCATGTGAAAACCCAAAGAGTGTGCGAAACAAGATAAAACCTTTGAAAAACGAGTTTTCGTAGTAAATATACTCTTTTTGCCTATCCCATATATTATATTGAAATGCTTGCGAGAGTGTGCGGCGTTCGGCTCCCCGGAGAATATATCAGTACATACATACACATATGTATATACATTAAAAATATATACATGAAAGATACACGCTAATATATTTTATATAATAATATGTTATATTAAACATATATTATATCTGAATAAAATTTCGATTAAGATTAATAGTTTTGCAATATGTATATATATCAGTAAAATATATATGTTTTAATAGTTAAGAATAACATTTATAAATGTTTATATGTTTCAAACCACACTGGGTTCAATGCGGTTAGTTTTTATTCATAAACTATGCAAATTACAATGCGATCAATTATACAAACTGCAAGCCTTAAGCCTCGACGACAGCATCCAGCCGTCGCCAACCATTAATCATCTCCGCTACATTCAGCGCCACACAGTCGATTTATAATTTTGATCGTATTTTTTTTCTGGCACACACTGTATTTTCGTCATATTCAAATGCACCGATCTCTCGGTTAATTCCTATGACAAATTACTTGGCGACATGTTGACGAATCGGTCCCCCGGATTAGTTCGTCAACTTTTTTTGTGTACCGTTTCTTTATGATTTTTTGTATCGCTCTTCTATCTTTTATTCTCCCTTATGATTTAGCTATCTATTGTATGATACAATAACAATTATATATAAAATCTATATTTTATAAAAAATAAATAGCTAACATATTTTATTTCAGAAAAGCTTGAAATAATATAAATAAAAAATAAAGTGGAAATTAAGTAACTTTATATGAAGGACAAAAAAGTATATTTACTTTAATATATGTAAATAAGGTAATAGTTAATTAGTAAAAATAGTCTGGTTCTTACTGTGTGTTTTTAACAGTAAATATCAAAGTGTAAAAAGCAAAGTTGGCTTAATGTATTTTACATTATTTTAGCGGCACTTTTGGATTTTTATCCCAGGTTAGATGACTGCATAAAATTACTAAATAAATGCATGAAAAAGCACAGTATTTCAATGAGTGAAGATATAGTTTATATTGTATTGTATCTAACACGAGGTACGCGTTAAAAAACTGTAACGTCAGAACACCAATTATGCATTTACAAAAATATTTCAGTTCAACTTTGGGAATTAAGTTTTGATGAAAATATGTTTATGATGGTTATGAAGATGAAAAATAAATTTCAATAATTATTAATGAAATTATAAATATTTTAGTCTAAAATTCACTGTATCAACGATAAAGTAAATAGAGTAAAAAATATATACTACATTAAAAATTACGCTCACTTAAAAAAAAAGTTAAAAACAATTACAAAGAAGAGCTCTCTTATGATTTTCTTATAAAAACCAGATGGAATAGTATAAAGAGATTGAACTATATGAAAATTATCAAAATGGCAGCAATAATAATAGTTTAATAAAAGTCCTTAAAATTAGCTGTATAGTAACTTGTGCTCAGCTAATGCAATTTCAGAAGTTGATAAAAATTGAATCTGCATTATGCAAAGACATGAAAATTTTCATTAAAAAATCATATAGATAAACAAAGGCAATATATTTAATTTATGTATTGAAGTATTTCTCAAATCCCAATTTATTTTATTACAATAATTATCATATCATGTTTACAAAAACAACTCGTACAACTATTGGGAAAATAATATATTTTTGTATTGAAAGATCATCCAGAAACTCATCCAGAACTATAGAAATAGAACAAATCTTAAAATAGAACAAATGACTATGAAACAGCAGTTACATGACGCAAAATCAATTTATGTATGTATTTAGAAATAAAATCATGAAATGCTAGAAATGACAATGGAGCTGTAATTTTTTTTTAATATCATATAATTTACTTCTTTAAAATATAATATTTTAATAGTATTAGTAGTGAAACAACAGGAACAAAATGGTACTATAAATAAATTTTCATCCAAAGATAATGTAATAAATCAATAGATTTAAATGTAAATTCTCAAACCCTTTAATTGTATTCTTTATAAGAAAGACAAAAATTCTATGGTTTATTTTAAATTATTTTCAAGGAATTTTTAATTTCTTGCCGTTTTGAAGGTAAAAATTGAATAGAATATGTATTGGAATTGAGAATGAAAATGACACTTAATTCTATGAACTCCAAAAGTGAAGTAAGGCACTTCAAATATAAGTTTTTAAATATATATATTATAGATACATTAGCCTTTTATATATATTATTTATTAAAAATACAAAAAAAAATGTTTTATGAACTCAAAAAATCATAGAAATAAGTATTATATAAACCATTTAATGTTAAATTTATACTTGTCATTAATTAAAATTAAAATTAAATAAAAATTCATAAAAATGTTTAATGAGGATAATTTCAATATAAAAAAACGAAAAATATCAATAATCTTAAGATACATTAGAATAAAAACTTTACCACTCCACGGCATAGTAAAATTTTGCTATCCTACTTTTGAAGATTTTGAAATGACTTTAAGGCTTTTTAATTATTGTTAACATGTATCATTGCTTATTTAAGTTACAGAAAATTCGTAATTTTAAATTATTTAAATATCATATAGTATCTGATAAAATATTTTAATATTCGAATATATTATATTATAAGTTACAAAGAATCGAAAAATATAGTACAAAAAACAGTAAAAAGTATCAGAATCGAATTTTAAAAATTACACACTAATAAATGTTTTCAACTACAAAATTAATTTAAAATTTGGTATGCTCAAAATAATATAATTTTAATAAGACTTGACTAAGTACATATTATTTGTATTAAAAGAGGAAAAAATAATATTATATAAAGAAGTCCACAGCTGCACAATATTAACTCGAAAATATAAGAATTATCTGCATTTTAGTCCTTAGAAAAGTATTATTTTTCATTATTGTGTTTATAAATTATTAGTTGTTTTGGCCATGGCTGTTATAAATAACAAAACTGTGCTGTAAATAATGCAGTGCTACTTAAAAAAATGACTACTTACATATTTTGAACAAATACTTAATAAATAAAAAAGTAACATACCACTGTTATTTTTAAAATGTAAATCAGTGTTTAGTTTTTAATTTTTTTTTTAATATTTCACTAAAATTATTAACACTTCTGGTATTTCAATAACCTAAGTTAAAATATTTGGTATTCGAATATTCTGATTGAAGTCTTAATATATATTTTAATTGGTTTTGTATAAAACCAATAATTAAGATTTTTAGAATTAATAACAAATGAAAGCATTTATAAATAAAATAATATTAAAATCACAAAATAATATCTAAGACGTAATTTTAATAAAAACTATACATATTTTTTAATAGCTCAAATAATTTTTACTAAAAAAATAAATTTTAATATCTTTTTGAATATATATATAAAAAATGCAATAAAAAAGTTTTCTATCTTTCTAAATACACATCCACACATACGAAAAGTTTTGCAGTCACTGGCTTCGAGCACAGTGCCTCGTTGCGTGCCCAAGTCAAAGCAAGAACACACCAAGGGGTGGAAAACTATTGACGTCCCGAAAATATTGACTATATTGAACTTGAGTTATTTATTTATACATGCATGCTAGCCAACTTTTGAACGGGGTGGCGGTGGTGGGGGCGCTCGCGTGATCGCGTACGTGTTCCTGCCCCCCACCACTGTCGACCCCCACCCCCGGCGATGGGGGACAACTATGACCCCACGCCTCGAATCATCCCCCAATTTGGGCAGGGCCCCCGCATACCTACTACATTCCTATTTTTTTCCTCTCTTGTATCCACACACCAGCCGGAGGTACAATATATGTATTTCGGGATCGAAACGTATAAGCAATTTCGTATTATTGAAAATATCCCTATTCGTGTATGTGGAGGGTGTATGTGCGCGAGCGAGGGACTGGCGCCGATGTTAAAGGGGTGAAACTAAGTTTGAACGTGTACGGATCAATTGACACATTGGGTTCTTATTTAAAATTATTTGTAATACTTTTTAAAAACACATATATGCCATACTATACTAACATTTAAAAATATATATAATATTTACCTAATTGCGAAAATTTAATACAAAGAGTTTACCGCTATTGCGCACCTTAGACCAACAATAATTGGAAAGTGCAGTATTTTATTAAATATTATAATCATATTTAAAATAAAACTCACCAAAAAAGTTTTAACACTGCCTGGTGTAGAAAAAGATCTGTAACAAAAAGAAAATTAGGAAATTAAAATAACACACAAAAGACACAGTTTTCACTACACATA